>NC_142799.1:16850899-16961406 GCF_049724085.1 Artemia sp. Qi Xiang Cuo
TGTGTGTGTGTGTGTGTGTGTGTGTGTGTGTTTAAGTTTTTGTGTGAATATAAGTTTTTGTTTTCTTGTTATTTTTCGTGTGCTTGTGTTTGTTTTTTTGTGTGTGTGTGTGTGTATGTTTTTGTGTGTGTGTAAGTTTTGTCGTCTGTGTTTATTTTTTCGTGTGTGTTTGTGTAAGTTTTAATGTGTGTTTTTGTTATTTTTTGTGTGTTTGTGTGTGTAAGTGTTAGAGAGTGTGTGTAAGTTTTAGTGTGTGTGTTTTAGTTTGTGTGTGTGCGTGTAAGATTTTGTGCGTGTTTTTCAGATTGTTTTTGCTTTTTATTTTTTATGTTCTTTTTATTTGGCTTGTTCTTTTTTTTTGTGTTTGTGTTTATGTTTGTGTGTGTGTGTGTGTGTGCATATGTCTTAATGTGTGCTTGTAATTGTTTTTGTTTGTGTGTTAGTTTTTGTGCGTGTGTTTAGTTGGTAGTGTGTGTGTAATTTTTTGAGTAAATTTAAGGTTTTCTTTGAATTTAATATTTTGCGTGTTGGTGTTATTTTTTGAGTGCGTGTGTTATTTTTTGTGTTTGTGTGTGTTTTTAAGTTTTTGTGTGTCTTAGATTTTGCGTGTTTTAGTTTTGTCGTGTGTGTGTGTTTTTTTTAATGTGTTGGTGTGTTTGTATATTGTTTTTAGTGTGCAATTATTTTTTCTTGTGAATGTTAATTTGTTTGTGTGTGTGTGTGTGTGTAATATTGTTTGATCTTTATTTTTTTTGTGTGTGTGTGTGCTATATTTTGCGCGTTTGTGTTAGTATTGTGTGTGTGTGTGTGTGTGTATTTTTGTTTTTTATTTTTAGTTTTTGTGTGATTGTATTTTTTGGCTTTTGTGTTTTATTTTTTGTGTGTGTGTGTAAGTTTTTGTGTGTCTTAGCTTTTTTGTGTGGGTGTATTTTTTTGTGTGTTTTTGTTTGTTTGTATGTGTTTGTGTGTGTTTGTAAGTTTTTTGTGTGTGTTTGTGTTTGTGCGTTTTTTTTTGTGAGTGTGTGTGTATGTTTGTTTGTGTGTGTGTGTGTTAGTGTGTTTGTGTTTGTGTGTTAGTTTTTGTGTGTGTGTGTAAGTTTTGTGTGTGTGTGTATGTTTTTGTGTGTGTGTGTAAGTTTGTGTGTGTGTGTGTGTTTTTGTGTGTGTGTGTGTGTGTGTTTGTGTGTGTGTGTGTTTTTGTGTGTGTGTAAGTTCTTGTGTGTGTGTGTGTGTGTGTGTGTGTTATTTTTATTTTGTGTGTGTGTGTGTGTGTGTGTGTGTGTGTAAGTTTTTGTGTGTGTGTGTAAGTTTGTGTGTGTGTGTGTGTGTGTTTGTGTGTGTGTGTGTGTTAGTTTTTGTGTGTGTGTGTTTGTTTTGGTGTGTGTGTGTGTGTTTGTGTGTGTGTGTATGTGTTTGTGTGTGTGTGTGTTAAGTTTTTGTGTGTGTGTGTAAGTTTGTGTGTGTGTGTGTGTGTGTGTAAGTTTTTGTGTGTGTGTAAGTTTGAGTGTGTGTGTAAGTTTTTGTGTGCATGTAAGTTTTTGCGTGTGGGTGTAAGTTTGTGTGTGTGTGTGTAGTGTGTGTGTGTGTGTGTGTGTGTAAGTGTTTGTGTGTCTAAGCTTTTGTGTGTGTAAGTGTTGACGTGTGTGTGTGTAAGTTCTCGTTTGTGTGTGTGTGTGTGTGTGTGTGTGTAAGTTTTTTTTTGCATGTAAGTGTTCGTGTGCATGTGTATGTGTTTGTGTGTGTGTGTGTATGTGTAAGTTTTTGTGTGTGTGTGAGTTTGTGTGTGTGTGTGTGTAATTATTTGTGTGTGTGTGTAAGTTTTTGTGTGCATGTAAGTTTTGTGTGTGCATGTAAGTTTTTGTGTGTGTGTATAAGTTTTTGTGTGTGTGTGTAAGTTTGTGTGTGTGTGTAAGCTGTGTGTGTGTGTGTGTGTGTAAGTTTGTGTGTGTGTGTGTGTAAGTGTGTGTGTGTGTGTTTGTGTGTGTGTGTAAGTTTGTGTGTGTTTGGGTGTGTGTGTAAGTTTTTTTGTTTTTAATTTTTTGTGTGTGTGTTTGTTTTGTCGTGTGTGTGGAAGTGTTCGTGTGTGTGTGTATGTGTTCGTGTGTGTCTGTATGTTTTTTTGTGTGCGTGTTAGTTTTTGAGAGTGTGTGTAAGTTTTTGTGTGCGTGATAGTTCCAATGTGATTGTTAGTTTTCGTGTGCATGTGTCAGTTTGAGTGTGTGTGTGTGTTTGTGTAAGTTTTTGTGTGTGTGTTATTTTTTGAGTGTGTGTGTGTTAGTGTTAGTGTGTGTGCGTTTGTTTTATTGTTTGTGTGTTTGTAAGTTTTTGTGTGTGTGTGTAAGTTTGTGTGAGTGTGTGTTAGTGTTTGTGTTTGCTTATGTGTTAGTGTGTGTGTGTTTGTTTTTTTGTTTGTGTGTTTTTTTTTTTGCACGTGTGTGTTTTTTTTTTTTTGTGTGTGTGTGTGTGTAAGTTTTTGTGTGTAAGTTTTATTGTGTGGGTGTGTTATTTTTTGAGTGTGTGTGTAAGATTTTTGTGTGTGTGTGTGTGTTAGTTTTTGTGTGTCTCAGCTTTTGTGTGTGTAAGTTTTGTCGTGTGTGTGTTAGTTTTCGTGTGTGTGTGTTTTTTTTTTTGTGTGCATGTTATTTTTCGTTTGGTTGTTTATGTTTGTGTGTGTGTGTGTGTGTGTTTGTGTTAGTTTTTGTGTGTGTGTGTATTTTTTTGCGTGTGTTTGTAAGTTTTCGTGGGTGTGTATGTAAGTTTTTGTGTGTGTGTGTAATTTTTTTTGCGTGTGTGTTTTTTTTTGTGTGTGTGTGTATGTTTGTGTTTGAATTTTATTTTTTGTGTGAATGTAAGTTTTTGCGTGTGGGTGTTAGTGTTTGTGTGTGTGTGTATTTTTTTGTTTGTATTATCTTTTTCTTTTTTATATATTATTTTGTTTTCTGTTTGTTTGTTTGTGTGTGTGTGTTTTTGTGTGTGTTTGTATGTTTTTTTTTGTGTGTTTTTTTTGTTTTTTGTTTGTAAGTGTGTTTGTTTGTTTGTGTTTTAGTTTGTTTGTGTGTATGTTTTGGAGTTTATTTTTATTTTTTGGTTTTTTTTTTTTGTTGTTTTGGGTGTTTGTGTTTTTTTAATTTTTTTTGCGTATGTGTTTGAGTTTTTTTTGTGTTCATTTTTAAGATTTTGTTTATGTTTTTGTTTGTTTGTATTTTTTTTTTTTTTTGTAATTTTTTGCGTGTGTGTGTGAGTTTTCGTGTGTGTGTGTGTGTGTGTGTGTAAGTTTTGTGTGTGTGTGTGTGTGTAATTTTTTGTGTGAATTTTAGTTTTTGTTTTCTTTTTATTTTTCGTTTTCTTGTTTTTTTTTTTTTGTGTGTGTGTGTGTTTGATATTTTGTGTGTGTGTGTGTGTGTGTAAGTTTTGGCGTGTGTGTGTACGTTTTCGTGTGTGTTTGTGTAAGTGTTCGTGTGCATGTTTTATTTTTTGTGGTTGTAAGTTTTGGCGTGTGTGTGTGTAAGTTGTGGCGTGTGTGTGTGTAATTTTTGTGAGTGTGTGTGTGTGTAAGTTTTTGTGCGTGTTTTTGTGATTTCTTTTTGTGTTCATGTGTAAGTTTGTGTGTGTGTGTGTGTGTGTGTGTGTTTGTTTTTGTGTGTGTGTAAGTTTTGGCGTGTGTGTTTTAGTTTTCGTTTGTGTGTTTGTGTAATTTTTGTTTGTTTGTGTGTGTTTTTAAGTTTTTGTGTGAATGTAAGTTTTTTTTTGGATGTAAGTTTTAGTGTGAATGTGTAATTTTTTGTGTGTGTGTGTGTGTGTCAGTTTTTGTGTGTTTAATTGTTTGAGTTATTGTTTATTGTTTCTAGTTTGTGTGTGTGTGTAAGTTTTTTTTGTGTGTGTGTGTTTGCTATTTTTTTTGAGTGTTTTTGTTTGTTTTTTTTGTGTTCAGTTTTAAGTTTTTGTGTGTGTGTGTGTGTGTTTGTGTATTATTTTGTGTGTGTGTATGTTTTTTATTTTTTGTTTGTTAGTTCTTTTTTGGTGTTTTTTTTTATTTGTGTGTGTGTGTGTGTGTATTTGTGTTTGCGCATTTATTTTTTTTTGTTCTTTTTTTTTTTCGTTTGCTTTTGTTATTTTTTGTTTTTGTGTGTGTTTTTTTTTTTGTGTGTGTGTGTGTAAGTTTTGGTGTGTGTGTTTTATTTTTGGCGTGTGTGTGTTTGTTTTCATTTTTGTGTGTGTGTGTGTGTGTTTTTTTTTGTGTGTGTAAGTTTTTGTGTGTGTGTGTAAGTTTGTGCGTGGGTTTAATAGTTTGTGTGCATGTTTGATTGTTGGTTCTCGTTTTATTTTGTGGTGGTGTCTAAGTTTTTGTGTGTGTGTGTGTATGTTTTTGTGTGTCCTATCTTTTTCTGTGTGAGGTAAGTGGTTTGTGTGTGTGTGTAATTTTGTGTGTGTGTGTGTGTGTGTATTGGTTTTTTATTGTATGAGATGTTTGTTTTTTTGTGTATAATTTTGTGTGTGTGTGTGTGTGTGTGTTAGTTTTTGTGTGTGTGTGTGTGTAATTTTTTGTGAGTGTGTAAGTTTTGGTGTGTGTGTGTGTGTTTTCGTGTGTGTGTGTGTGTAAGTTTTATGTGTTTGTATGTGTAGGAGTTTGAGTTCATGTAAGTTTTTATTTTGATGTTACTTTTAGTGAGAAATTGTAAGTTTTTGTGTGTGTGTGTGTGTGTAATTTTTTGTGTGTGTGTGTAATTTTTTTCGTGTGTGTGTTAGATTTCGTGTGTTTGTGTAAGTTTTCGTGTGTGTGTGTAAGTTTTGTGTGTGTGTAAGTTTTTGTGGGTGTGTAAGTTTTTGTGTGCATGTATGGGGACCGGAGGAGGACCTTTGGGGCCCAGGGAGGGCGTTTGGGGATCCGGGTCCCTTGAGGATTGGGTGGTCTTTTGGGAGCCCAGTGGACCTTTGAGGACTGGGGGTGGACCGTTGGGGGCCCGGGGGACCCTTGGGGGCCGGTTGGCCCTTTGGGAGCCCAGGGGACCTTTGAGGACCAGGGGAGGGCCTTTGGGGGTCTGAGGAGGGCGTTTGGGGGATCACATTTCGAAATTTTTACTTTTTAGTTTACTTTTTTTTTGCGGCGCATCCCCGCGGCGCATCCTGCGGCGCTTTCCTGCGGTGCCTCCCTGCGGCGCATCCCCTGCGGCGCTTTCCTGACCCGCGGCGCATCCCTGCGGCACATCCTGCGGCGCTTTCCTGGCCCACGGCGCATCCCGGCAGCGCTTCTCTGGTCCGGGGGACCTTTGGGGGCCGGGGGAGGGCCTTTGGGGCACAGGGAGGGCCTTTGGGGCACAGGGAGGGCCTTTGGGGGTCCGGGGGGCAGTTGGGGGCCTGGGGGACATTTGGGGACCGGTGGAGGGCCTTTGGGACCCCGTTGGTCCTTTGAGAGCTCGATGGGCCTTTGGGGGGCCCGGGGATGGCCTTTGGGGGTCTGGGTGGGCCTTTGGGGGCACCGGTGGCCCTTTGGGAGCTTGGGGGCCTTTGAGGACCGGGGGCTTCCTTCGGGGTTGGGGTAGGAGGATTGGAACCCTTTGGGGTTGGGTTAGAGGACCTCACAACACTGTTCAAATGAAACTTGTGTATTATAACGACCACAGAGTTTCACCATTAAATTGTCTTCTAAAATCTCTTCAAAAATCATCTTTTAAAATGTCTAACTGTTTCGCCAAAATAGTTCCATAACCTGTCTAAAACAGTTTCCCCCAAATAATCCCTAAACGTAATTCAGTGTGTTCCTTTTGTTTTTGGCATCTCTGCGCTAATGCATTTCAAATTAATAAGAAACCTGATTCCCGCGCTAAAACAATTCATCGCTAAGATGTTTCTTGGAGAATTGTTTCCATGGCCTTTGGTTATTAATATTCTTTGGAGTTCGACCAAAAGAGTTGTTTCCGAGGCAAAGACATTAATGACTTGGATCTATTCCTGGAGAATCGTTTCTAGGCGAAAATCTTTAAAGTCTGACAGATGATGTCATTGGTTGATTGATCTGTCAAGAAAGGGGAATTAATTTGTTGTTTCTAAGGGGAATAATTGATTCACGATAGGTGAATTGAGGTCGACAGCACAGGTGTTCCAAATTCCGGGAAACTCATAACATTCGCTGAGAGCGTGCACTTACCACAACAACAACATCGACCTTGGAAATTTAGGTCATTGACCCCATTAACCACGTGTTCTCCCTAATGACTCTATGCCCATATATGGTGTGGGGTCACGAGTTATAGGGTCCTCTCTACTGACGGGAAATTTACTCCCCCGAAGTTTACTCCAGGACCCGCTATTGTTAATCTCTCCTCTAGAGCTCTTGAACCTAAGGAAATCCAAACTCTTGAAAAAGGCCCAACATTTTCTTTTCCACCAAAACAAGTTCCTGTGGCAGATATTGTTTCCTCCTTAGAATCTTCTTTGCACAAACACTACACATCCATTTCTAACCCAGATGAAGTAAGGTCTTGTTTTATTAATACACTTTACGGCAGCAAAAAAAAAAAAAAAAAAAAAAAAAAAAAAAAAAAAAAAAAAAATAACATCTCATACTAATTTGACACCAGAAATTTCGCACGACATGAAAATCTTGTCTAATCTTCGCAAAGACCCTTCAATTATAATAACTAAATCAAACAAGGAAAATTCACTTGTAGTCATGGATACCTTAGATTACGACAATAAAATTTATTCACACTTAAATGACACAAATACATATACTTCCATGACTCACGGCCATACTGATAAGTTTGCGAATAAAATTATAACCGAATTAAAGACTCAAAAACAAAATGGCAAAATCACCCCACAATTGTATAATAAATTTCTCCCCCGAGGTAGCTTTTGCCCAAAGTTTTACGGTTTACCGAAATTACACACGCAAGGTATTCCCTTAAGGCCAATTGTAGCATGTACGAAAGTCCCTGCTTCCAAAATTGGAAAGTGGTTATGTACAGCCTTCAAACCGTTACTTTATTCCCAAAAATCGTACATATGTAATTCGGTAGATTTAGTAGAAACACTTAAAAGTGCAAGCATTTGAGAAAATACAACAGTAAGTAGTTTCGACATAGTTTCTATGTAGACAAATATTGATGTAGCAATATCTGAGCAGTTACTAAAAAAATAAAATAGAAGAAAACTATCATTTAATTGAAGATTCAACAGCAGGAATAGATTGTGAGGTTTTAATGTCCCTAGTCTAAATTTGTAATAAGTATGCGATGTATTTTTAGTTCCGTACTTTTTATCAACAAAAAAATGGTTACCCAATGGGAGCACCACTATCCGGGTTATTAGTGGACATTTATGTAGAACACCTTGAAAATTGGGCCTTAAATTCATATTTCTTAAAAAATGTCTATTGGGGGTGTTATGTGGATGATGTAATATCGCTCTGGCATTATGGGGAAAATGAACTTAGGGGCTTTCTAGATCCCCTTAATACATATGACCGAAATTTACAATTTACATTAGAAATTGAAAATGCAAATAAATTACCGTTTCTGGATGTTTTAATTATTCGTGACATTGATAAACTGGATTTTACAATTTACAGAAAACCCACACAAAATAACAGATATCTAAATTTTAAATCCAATCACCCCCCACAACTCAAAAGAGGGGTTGTTACATCTCTTGTTGATCATGCCCAACACATTTGCTCTGAATCTTACATCACAGATGAACTAAATTTTATTAGAGACATTCTTTTTGGAAATGGTTATCCTATTGTCTATATTAGTAATACAATTACCCAAAGACTGGCAAGACACTCTCGTAAAATCAAGGGTCTTTTACAATACGAAGCTCCCTTGAAGCCCACAAATATAATTTACCTTCCATATATTCCAAAAGTCACTACAAGTTTAAAAAAAGTTAGCACACAAAATAATTATTATGTCGTATTTACAAATAATTTTAATATCATGAATTTCTTAAATTCTGGTAAAGATATAACCCCAGTTACTCGCAGGAGAGGGGTTTATCAAATACCATGTGACTGTGGCCATTTTTATGTTGGTAGAACCCATCAAAATTTAGAAAAACGCCTGCAACAACACAAAGATGACATAACTAAAGCTTTAAATTTTAATAATTCAAATATTTCCTTTGATTCTGCTTTAAGCAGTCACATATATGATAACCCTAGTCATAAAATGCTTTTTGAAGAAACTTGCCTTATTAACAATGATTTAGGCATAAAACAGGTTGTTCGAGAGGCAATTGAAATTAAAATCAAAATAAATAGTAGTATTTCTTTAAATAGAGATTTGGGGGAATATTCGCTTAATGCCCTATTCACAAATTTAATTAAAAATGATTTGACTAATTATATTAAAAAACCAGTAAATAACTCCACTCAACCTCTTACGAATAGACCATCTAGGCTGGCTGCCAAGAAGGCGAGACTAGCTTTAAAAGCTTGTATGTAAATATTTTAATTCCATCTGAATGAATTGTTCTCCGTCCATTTCGTTCGGAGTACCAGTCCTGGTTGAACTTCCTTGAAGTAATGATATTACGGCTGTTTTAAAATATTTTTTTAAACAGTTATAATGATTGAATTTTAATGTAAGTTTCTTTTATAGTGTTTTTATTCTCTTTTGCTGAGGACGGTCCTTGGATATAGGGTCGAAATATTCATTTAAAGTTGCGCTCCACTGTCTTGTATAAAAATTTCCCTGTTGTTCTACTTATTTGTTTATGATGGAAAGGCAGTGTGGTCTTCGTCGCTATTTGAAACTTACACCTGAGACACTAGAGTTTCACGTAGACATTTTAAAAAAGCTGGCAAACCTATAAAGTGGTCAAACACGTTTTGAGAGTATAGTCGAGATTGTATAAGACAATCAGACAATTAGACTGTTTTTTGCTATTGATATCAATTGCACAAGAATATACACATCAGTTTCACGTGCACATTTTAAAAAAGCTGGCAAAGCTATAAAGTGGTCAAACATGTTTTGAGAGTATGGTTGAGATTTTTCTTTTTTAAATCGAAAACTAGAGATTGTCGAATTGCGTATTTAGGAATGATTTTGTAGGAAAAGCTGTCTATAACCCATTTGTTATCCACTGTACCATTTCTTTGAAGTATGTGCTATCAAGAGCGGTTTCTGATTTTTTTGGACAATTGCCTTTAGCCAAGAATAGTTAGATATGAATGTGTCGGTAGATAGCATTTGCGAACTGGATCGTATGAAGGTGGAGAAAAAAAAGGGTTTAGCATTTGCGAATTGGACTATACGAACGATATTAATTGAATAATAGGGAAAAAATATGACTTAACCTAGCTTTACTTCTTCGATGTGTACTGTATAATACACAAGTGATGTTTAAACAGTGTTGTCAATTTAAAATAGAGTTTAACGTTTTAGTATACTAGCAATTTGATACTAAGAGAGATGTAGATGGTAAGAAAAGAATATTGATAACGGATAGCTTTACTTCTTTGATGTGCACTGTATAATGCACAAGTGGTGTTTGAACAGTGTTGTCAATTTAAAATAGAATTTAACGTTCTACTATACCAAAAAGTTGATACTAAGAAAGATGTAGATGGCAAGAAAAGAATTTTAATAACGGATAGCTTTACTTCTTCGATGTGTAATGTATAATACACAAGTGGTTTTTGAACAGTGTTGTCAATTTAAAATAGAGTTTAACGTTATAGTATACTAAACATTTGATACTAAGAGAGATTTAGATGGCAAGATAAGAATTTTAATAACGGATAGCTTTACTTCTTCGATGTGTACTGTATAATACACAAGTGGTGTTTGAACAGTGTTGTCAATTTAAAATAGAGTTTAACGTTATAGTATACTAAAAATTTGATACTAAGAGAGATGTAGATGGCAAGAAAAGAATTTTAATAATGGATAGTTTTACTTCTTCGATGTGTTCTGTATAATACACAAGTGGTGGGGTGATGGGAGCAGGGTGTCTTAGAGTACTTATAGTGCTGTACTGTGGGCCGAGTTGCTAGCGAAAAATCCGTGTGGATGACTTGAAAATTTTTTTTTAACAAGAAATCTCTGAAAAAATGTTTTTGGGGGGAGGGGTTGAGGGCAGAAGGCTCTCTAAGAGTAGTGATAGGGTGATAGTGGGGGGCTAGTTGAGAGTGAAAACCCCGTGTGAATGACTTGAAATAAATTTTTTTTAACAAGAAATCTCTGAAAAAATATTGTTTTTTTTGGGGGGGGGCAGAAGGATCTCTTAGAGTAGTTATAGTGTGATAGTGGAGGGGAGAGTTGCTAGCGAAAAACCCGTGTGGATGACTTGAAATAAAAAATTTTAACAAGAAATCTCTGAAAAAATGTTTTTTTGGGGGGGGGGGGGGGGTTGATTGCATAAGGATCTCTTAGAGTAGATATAGTGTGATAGTGGGGGGCGAGTTGCTAGCGAAAAAATCGTGTGGATAACTTGAAATAAATTTTTTTAACAAGAAATCTCTGAAAATATATTTTTTGGGGGATTGGTTGATGGCAGAAGGATCTCTTAGAGTACTTATAGTGTGATAGGGGGGGGGGCGAGTTGCTAGTGAAAAACCCGTGTGGATGAATTAAAATAAAAATTTATAACAAGAAATCTCTGAAAAAATATTTTTGGGGGGATTGGTTGATGGCAGAAGGATCTCTTAGAGCAGTTACAATTTGATAGTGGGGGCGAGTTGCAAGAGAAAAACACGTGTGGATGACTTGAAATAGAGTTTTTTAACAAGAGATCTTTGAAAAAATTTTTGTTGGGTAATGGGTTAATGGCAGAAGGATATCTTAGATTAGCTATAGTGTGATAGTGGGGGGGGGGGGATTGCTAGCCTAAAATCTGAGCTAATAACGGTTTTTGACCGTATACTCTAGTTTTTTGTAAGAAAATTATGGAAAATACAATTCGTTGGCTCATAGGTGAAACTTAAGTCCAGTTATGGATCGAAAAATAAACTATTTCTGTAAATTCTGAGCTAATAAGGGTTTTTGGCCGTAAACTCTAGTTTTTTGGAAGAAAATTATGGAAAATACAATTCTCTGATTCAAATGTGAAACTTAAGTCTATTTTTGGGTCGAAAAATAAAACTATTTCAGTAAAATCTGAGCTAATAAGGGTTTCTTGACCGTAAACTCTAGTTTTTTGTAAGAAAATTATGAAAAATACAATTCATTGGCTCATAGGTGAAAATTAAGTCCAGTTATGAATCGAAAAATAAACTATTTCTGTGAAATCTGAGCTAATAAGGGTTTTTACCGTAAACTCTAGTTATTTGTAAGAAAATTATGGAAAATACAATTCTCTGGTTCAAATGTGAAACTTAAGTCCATTTTTGGATCGAGAAATAAAACTATTTCCATAAAATCTGAGCTAATAAGGGTTATTGACCGTAAACTCTAGTTTTTTGTAAGAAAATTATGGAGAATACAATTCGTTGGCTCATAGGAGAAACTTAAGTCCAGTTATGGATCGAAAATTAACTATTTCTGTAAAATCTGAGCTAGTAAGGGTTTTGGCCGTAAACTCTAGTTTTTTGTAAGAAGATTATGGAAAATACAATTCTCTGGTTCAAATGTGAAACTTAAGTCTATTTTTGGATCGAAAAATAAAACTATTTCCGTAAAATCTGAGCTAATAAGGGTTTTTGACCGTAAACTCTAGTTTCCTGTAAGAAAATTATGGAAAATACAATTCTCTCGTTCAAATGTGAAACTTAGTTCCATTTTGGATCGAAAAATAAAACTATTTCCGTAGAATCTAAGCTAATAAGGGTTCTATGACCGTAAACTCTAGTTTTTGGTACAAAAATTATGGAAAATATAATTCGTTGGCTCATAATTGAAACTTAAGTCCAGTTATGGATCAAAAAATAAATTATTTCTGTAAAATCTGAGCTAATAAGGGTTTTTGGCCGTATCTAGTTTTTTGTAAAAAAATTATGGAAAATACAATTCTCTGGTTCAAATGTGAAACTTAAGTCTATTTTTGGATCGAAAAATAAAATTATTTCTGTAAAATCTGAGCTAATAAGGATTTTTGACCGTAAATTCTAGTTTCCTGTAAGAAAATTATGGAAAATACAATTCACTCGTTCAAATGTGAAACTTAGGTCCATTTTGGATGGAAAAATAAAATATTTCAGTAAAATCTAAGCTAATAAGGGTTTTTGACCGTAAACTCTAGTTTTTTGTAAGAAAATTATGGAAAATACAATTCGTTGGCTCATAGGTGAAACTTAAGTCCCGTTATGGATCGAAAAATAAACTATTTCTGTAAAATCTGAGCTAATAATAGTTTTTGGCCGTAAACTCTAGTTTTTTGTAAGAAAATTATGGAAAATACAATTCTCTGGTTCAAATGTGAAACTTAAATCTATTTTTGAATCGAACAATAAAATTATTTCCGTAAAATCTGAGCTAATAAGGGTTTTTGACCGTAAACTCTAGTTTTTTGTATGAAAATTATGGAAAATACAATTCTCTGGTTCAAATGTGAAACTTGAGTCCATCTTTGGATCGAAAAATAAAACTATTTCCGTAAAATCTGAGCTAATAAGGGTTTTTGACAGTAAACTCTACTTTCTTGTAAGAAAATTATCGAAAATACAATTCTCTCATTCAAATGTGAAACTTATGTCCAGTTTTGGATACTCATAATGATGAGGACTGATGGTTCTAATTCAATATTTTTTCATAAAAACAAACTTTTTTTTAAACTTCGAAATTATTCAACTTTATTTATTTTTTTTTTTGTTTTTTTTTCGTACGTATCTTAAAATGACAAGATATGCTTACGGCTCTAACAATTGTACTCTATGATTTCTCAGGGGCACTATGTGGCTTTCCCACTGGTATTCTATGTCTGGTTATTGACACTACTTAGTCGATTGCATGTATTAAATCAGTATTTTTTTACGCAGTGGAACAACAAACACATAAGGCATATCTTAAAAAAAAGTTAAGATGGAGCATTTTCATAAAGTCTGTTCACATGACAATGTTATTGTAGCATTGAATGCCGACAAGGAGAAGTATTTAAACTATGAGACAAGTACAAGTGGAAACACTATTGGAAATGTATATTTGTATTGTCATGACAGAAAGAAATTAAATTTCTTCGGAGTAGCAAGAATAAGTAGTTCTTATGGTTATATTTATATGAGAATGAAATCTCTAGAGATGATTTCGTTCAAAGAAATTAGTAACATAAAAATAATTCATAATAATAGAGGAAAACTCCATGCTACTGTTGCAGGTAACACATTACCTACTGATAAAACCAATCGTCAGCTTTCGGATATTAGCATTCAACGGAAGGTCAGTAAAAGAAAGACCTACTCTTCTACCAATATCGTAAACCATATCTTGTCTACGTGCCGAAACTGTTACCTGTGTAAAAAAAAATGTGATAATAGACAGTGAAATTGCCAGAAAAATAAAAAGGGCATTGTCAGAAAATATCACTATGGAATATAAAGATGAATCGATGAAAAAAAAGCACCAGCAAACGTTACTGCCATTGATCAAACAGTCAATGAACAAAATAATACCAAAGACGAAAAGCATATTGAGCCTATTGACGAGACACCAGTAAAAATTGTGTATGACTCTAAATGGAATAATGATTATTCTACTCATTACGAACTAAGAGAAGACAATAGCTACAATATCAAGAGAGAACATTGTGAACTATTTTATGGAACAGATTCAAAATCTCCAAAGTTGATCATTGATATTAATAATGTATCATAATATATTTTTATATTAATATTCTACATAGCATTATTTCATTAAAAATATATTATGCATTACATTGTTATGTGTTCATTATTTTTAGAGTAAGCTATCATATGTTTAGAATGTCTATTAAAACATTGGAGATGTAAGAAAAGGAATTTGCATACATCTATTGTCAGACACATGGGATAACATTGAAAAAATCTAGGTATCAGAATGAATAAATTCTTTATCAGCATCCGTTGTTGGTCATATCATTATGTCATTATGAAAAAATTGTAAGTAAGTAAGTAAGTAAGTAAGTAAGTAAGTAACAAACTCTTTCTTGAATTTACCTCTTGGATACACAATACAGAAATTTAATTCAGGAAATTATGAAAAAAAAATTGAAAAAATTCTTTATTAACATTCATTTTCGATTGAAGTCGCTTCCTAGACAGACAATACAGCAATTTCACGAAATCTAAGTATAAGAGTGATTAAATTCTATATCAACATCCATTTCTCGGAGACATAGCAAAAAGTTGACAAAATCTAAGTGCTAGAGTGAATAAATTTTATTTATCAACATCTTTTGTGAGATACATCGAATAAAATTGACAGAATCTAAGTGTCAGAGTGAATATTTTTTTTTTATCAACATCGTTTGTCAGATACATCAAATAAAATTGACAAAATCTAAATTTCAGAATGAATAAATGCTTAAACAACATCCTTTATCGGATATGTCGGATAAAATTGACAAAATCTAAGTATCAGAGTGAGTAATTTCTATATCAGCATCCATTTCTCGGATACATAGGATAAAATATCGGATAAAATTGACAAAATCTAATTATCAGATTTATTAAATTCTATATCAACATCCATTTCTTGGGTACATGGGAACAAAATTGACAAAATCTAAGCATCAGATTGATTAAATTCTATATCAGCATCCCCTTCTCGGGTACATGGGATAAAATTGACAAAATCTAAGTATCAGAGTGAATACTTGATTTTTATCAACATTATGAAAAAAAATATTGAATTAGAACCATCAGTCTCATCATTATGAGTATCCAAAACTGGACTTAAGTTTCACATATGAACTAGAGAATTGTATTTTCCATAATTTTCTTACAAGAAAGTAGATTTTACGGTCAAAACCCTTATTAGCTCAGATTTTACAGAAATAGTTTTATTTTTTGATCCAAAAATGGATTTAAGTTTCACATTTGAAGCAGAGAATTGTATTTTCCATAATTTTCTTACAAAAAACTAGAGTTTACGGTCAAAACCCTTATTAGCTCAGATTTTACGGAAATAAGTTTTATTTTTCGATCCAAAAATAGACTTAAGTTTCGCATTTGAACCAGAGAATTGTATTTTCCATAATTTTCTTACAAAAAACTAGAGTTTACAGTCAAAAACCCTTATTACCTCAGATTTTACAGAAAAAGCTTATTTTTTTATCCATAAATGGACTTAAGTTTCACATTTGAACCAGGGAATTGTTCTTTCTATAATTTTCTTACATTAAACTAGAGTTTACGGTCAAAAACCCTTATTAGCTCAGATTTTATAGAAATAGTTTATTTTTTGATCCACAACTGGACTTAAGTTTCACCTATGAGCCAACGATTTGTATTTTCCATAATTTTCTTACAAAAAACTAGAGTTTACGGCCAAAAATCATTATTAGCTCAGATTTTACAGAAATAGTTTATTTTTCGATCCATAACTGGACTTAAGTTCCACCTATGAGCCAACGAATTGTATTTTCCATAATTTTGTTACAAAAACCTAGAGTTTACGGTCAAAAACCCTTATTAGATTAGATTTTACGTAAATAGTATTATTTTTCGATCCAAAATGGACCTAAGATATACCTTTGAAGAGGTTATTTGTTTTTTCCATAATTTTCTTGCAAGAAACAAGATTTTACAGTCAAAACCCTAATTAGCTTAGATTTTATATGACAAGTTTTATTTTCGAATCCAAAAATAGAATTAACTTTCCCATTTGATACAGTGAATTGTATTTTCCATAATTTTCTTACAAAAAACTATAGTTTACTGTCAAAAACCCTTATTAGCTCAGATTTTATAGAAATAGTTTATTTTTTGATCCATAACTGGACTTAATTTTTACCTATGAGCCAACGAATTTTATTTTCCATCATTTCCTTACAAGAAACTAGAGTTTAATGTCAAAAATCCTTCTTAGGTCTGATTTTACTGAAATATATTTTTTTTCCATCCAAAATGGACTTAAGTTTCACATTTGAACCATTAATTTGTATTTTCAATAATTAGAACCATCAGTCTCATCATTAGGAGTATTCAAAACTGGACTTAAGTTTCACATTTGAACTAGAGAATTGTATTTTCCATAATTTTCTTACAAGAAAGTAGATTTTACGGTCAAAAACCCTTATTAGCTCAGATTTTACGGAAATAGTTTTATTTCTCGATCCAAAAATGGACTTAAGTTTCACATTTGAACCAGAGAATTGTATTTTCCATAATTTTTTTACAAAAAACTATAATTAACGGTCAAAAACCCTGATTAGCTAAGATTTTACGGAAATAGTTTTTTTTTTCGATCCAAAAATAGACATAAGTTTCACATTTGAAACAGAGAATTGTATTTTACATAATTTTCTTACAAAAAACTAGAGTTTACGGTCAAAAACCCTTATTAGCTCAGATTTTACAGAAATAGCTTATTTGTTGATCCATAAATGGACTTAAGTTTCACATTTGAACCAGAGAATTGTATTTTCCATAATTTTCTTACAAAAAATTAGAGTTTACGGTAAAAACCCTGATTAGCTCAGATTTTACAGAAATAGTTTATTTTTCGATCCATAACTGGACTTAAGTTTCACCTATGAGCCAACGAATTTTATTTTCCATAATTTTCTTACAAAAAACTAGAGTTTACGGTCAAAAACCCTTATTAGCTCAGATTTTACAGAAATAGTTTATTTTTCGATCCATAACTGGACTTAAGTTTCACCTATGAGCCAACGAATTGTATTTTCCATAATTTTCTTACAAAAAACTAGAGTTTACGGTCAAAAACCCTTAATAGCTTAGATTTTACGGAAATAGTTTTATTTTTCGATCCAAAATGGACCTAGGTTTCACATTTGAACCAGAGAATTGTATTTTCCATAATTGCCTTACAAAAAACTAGAGTTTACGGCCAAAAACCCTTATTAGCTCAGATTTTACAGAAATAGTTTATTTTTCGATCCATAACTGGACTTAAGTTTCACCTATGAGCCAATGAATTGTATTTTCCATAATTTTCTTACAAAACTAGAGTTTACGGTCAAAAACCCTTATTAGCTCAGATTATACTGAAATAGTTTTATTTTTCGATCCAAAAATAGACTTAAGTTTCACATTTGAACCAGAGAATTGTATTTTCCATACTTTTCTTACAAAAAACTAGAGTTTACGGTCAAAAACCCTTATTAGCTCAGATTTTACAGAAATAGTTTATTTTTCGATCCATAACTGGACTTAAGTTTCACCAATGAGCCAACGAATTGTATTTTCCATAATTTTCTTACAAAAAACTAGACTTTACGGTCAAAAACCCTTATTAGCTCAGATTTTAGGCTAGCAATCCCCCCCACTATCACACTATAACTACTCTAAGAGATTCTTCTGCCATCAACCCATCCCCCCAAAAATATTTTTTCAGAGATTTCTTGTTAAAAATTTTTATTTCAAGTCATCCACACGGGTTTTTCGCTAGCAACTCGCCCCCCACTATCACACTATAACTACTCTAAGAGATCTTTCTGCCATCAACCCACCCCCCACCCCCCAAAAGAAATATTTTTTCAGATATTTCTTGTTAAAAATTTTTATTTCAAGTCATCCACACAGGTTTTTTGCTAGCAACTCGCCCACCACTACCACACTATAACTACTCTAAGAGATCCTTCTGTCATCAACACATCCCCCCAAAAATATGTTGTCAGAGATTTCTTGTTAAAAATTGTTATTTCAAATCATTCACACAGGTTTTTCACTAGCAACTCACCCCCCCCTATCACACTTTAACTGCTATGAGAGATACTTCCGCCATCAACACATCCCCTCAAAAATAATTTTTCATATAGTTCATTTTAAACATTTTTATGTGAAGTCATTCACACAGGTATTTTGTTAGAACCTCGCCACCCAGTATCACACTATAACTACTCTCAGACCTCCTGCTGCCATCACCCCAGCCCCCCAAAAATATTTTTTCAGAGATTTATTGTTAAAAAATTTTATTTAAAGTCATCCTCACAGGGTTTTCACTAGCACCTCGCCCCCCCCCCCACTATCACATTACAAGTACTCTAAGAGATCATTCTGCCATCAACCAATCCCCCTAAAAATATTTTTTCAGAGATTTCTTGTTGAAAATTTTATTTCAAGTCATCCACACGGGTTGTTCGCTAGCAACTCACCCCCAACTATCACACTATAACTACCCTAAGAGATCCTTATGCAATCAACCCATCCCCCCAAAAATATTTTTTCAGAGATTGCGTGTTAAAAAATTTTATTTCAAATTATCCACACGGGTTTATCGCTAGCCACTCGCCCCCACTATCACACTATAACTACTCTAAGAGGTCCTTCTGCCATCAACCCATCCCCCCCCCCCCAAAAGAAATATTTTTTCAGATTTTTCTTGTTAAAAATTTTTATTTCTATTCATTCAGTCGGGGAATTTGCCTGACCCTTACCCTCCGCTCAAACTATCACTACGCTAAGTGTGCCTGTTGCCCTAAATCCATCCCCCAAAAAAATTTTTTCAGAGATGTTTTGTTTAAAATTTTTATTTCAAGTCCTCCACACGGGTTTTTCGCTAGCAACACGCCCCCCCCTCTCACCCTATACGTCCTCTAAGTGATCCTTCTGCCATCAACCAAGCCCCCCAAAAAAATTTTTTCAGAGATTTCTTGTTAAAAAATTTTATTTCCAGTCATCCACACGGGTTTTTCGCTAGCAACTTGCCCCCCCACTATCACACTATAACTACTCTAGGATATCCTTCTGCCATCAACCCATCCCCCAAAAAATATTTTTTCAGAGATTTCTTGTTAAAATTTTTTATTTCAAGTCATCCACACGGGTTTTTCGCTAACAACTCGCCCCCCACTATCTCACTATAACTACTCTAAGAGATCCTTCTGCCATATACCCACCCCCAGCCTCCCAAAAAAAATATTTTTTCACAGATTTCTTGTTAAAATTTTTTATTTCAAGTCATACACACGGGTTTTTCGCTAGCACCTCGACCCCCACTATCACACTATAACTACTCTAAGAGATCCTTCTGCCATCAACCCATCCCCCAAAAAATATTTTTTCAGAGATTTCTTGTTAAAAATTTTTATTTCAAGTAATCCACACGGGTTTTTCGCTAGCAACTCGCCCCTCCCCACTATCACACTATAACTCCTCTAAGAGATCCTTCCCCCCAAAAAAAAATTTTTTTCAGAGATTTCTTGTTAAAAAATTTTTATTTTAAGTCATCCACACGGGTTATTCGCTAGCACCTCACCCCTCACTATCACACTATTACTACTCTAAGAGATCCTTTTGCCATCAACCCAGCCCCCCAAAAATATGTGGTCAGATTTTTATTGTTAAAATCTTTTTATTTCAAGTCATCCACACGGGTTTTTCGCAAGCAACTCGGCCCACAGTACAGCACTATAAGTACTCTAAGACACCCTGCTCCCATCACCCCACCACTTGTGTATTATACAGAACACATCGAAGAAGTAAAGCTATCCGTTATTAAAATTCTTTTCTTGCCATCTACATCTCTCTTAGTATCAAATTTTTAGTATACTCTAACGTTAAACTGTATTTTAAATTGACAACACTGTTCAAACACCACTTGTGTATTATACAGTACACATCGAAGAAGTAAAGCTAGGTCAAGTCATATTTTTTTCCTTATTATTCAATTAATATCGTTCCTATAGTCCAATTCGCAAATGCTAAACCCTTTTTTTTCCACCTTCATACGATCGAATTCGCAAATACTATTTACCGACACATTCATAACAAACTATTCTTGGCTAAAGGCAATTGTCCAAAAAAAATCAGAAACCGCTCTTGATAGCATATACTTCAAAGAAATGGAACAGTGGATAACACATGGGTGATAGACAGCTTTTCCTACAAAATCATTCCTAAATACGCAATTTGACAATCTCTAGTTTTCGAAAAAAAAAAAATCTCAACCATACTCTCAAAACATTTTTGACCACTTTATAGCTTTGCCAGCTTTTTTAAAATGTGCACGTGAAACTGATGTGTATATTCTTGTGCAATTGATATCAATAGCAAAAAAAAAACAGTCTAATTGTCTGATTGTCTTATACAATCTCGACTATACTCTCAAAGCGTGTTTGACCACTTTATAGGTTTGCCAGTTTTTTTAAATGACCACGTGAAACTCTAGTGTCTCAGGTGTAAGTTTCCATGTAAGTTTCATATTCCCTATATAAATACTACTAAGGCGGTATAGGCCATAAAAGACAGCCAAAGGGGCCATTTTTTTTTATCTGCATTGATTTTGCAATGAATGTGGTTGTAGCTCGTATTTCAGTACACTCATTAAGCTATTGAACGAGTTGTTAGTCCTTCGAAATTTTCAAAACGGTTGACCTAATGAATGAATTTCTGTACACAAAAACATATATTCATCATGTTTTCAAGGGTTAAAAAGGAAATTGTTCAGTTCAAAAACGGATTTCCTTGCCGTGGGGTAACTTCTTAACATTTTACTTACTTGTACTTGTGTTTACAGCTGGACAAAAGCTCCATCAGCTCTCCCTGGAACCTGGTTGCCTAGTCCTAGTTGACAGACTTTTTGTTGCCCTGCAGATCTGTCTTTGATCACTTGAGTGACAATCTGCGAACAAGAAGATTCCCATCTTTCTCTATAATGGAGAAAGCCACCTAAGGGCTCCAGAAGCTAGCCATGTTCTACGGTGGCAGCCTGGGCGTTATTTTTAAGAAGGCAGTGGTACTCAGAGTGTTTTCTTTGTGAGCTACCGATGAACTGATTAAAAAATACACTTTTACGCATGATTTATATCTCTGGACTGGGTGTGAGTCCCAACCAGTGATGGCTATTTCTACCAAGATTTAGAGCTGTCTCTGAAATGAGATACCTTGTATAGTTGGTTGTGATGATTGTAATAGATTAACTTGTGGAAACTCCTCAGCAGAAAAAGACCAAGCTAACAATAATGGGTAGTGCTAAAAATACAAACCAACTATAGTTCTGAGAAGTTTCTTTTGTTCTATCGTTTTGATTGAAGTGTGTTGATGTCGGTTATACAGCTCCTTCATTAAAGTTTGTAGCCTTCTCCACAGGGCTGCAACTGTTTCTAGGGTTTTTCACTGGTGAAGAACCCTAGGGTAAAAAAAATGTAGCCCATGCTTATAAATAACGATAATATTTAACACTTAATTATTAATGCTTATTATCATAAGTTAAAACACAGTTAGAGTCAAATATTTAATTTTATTAGTCCCCTCAAGATACAAGTCCAGAACTTTTATCTAAGAAATGGCAGCCTTGAATTTTGGCTATTTAACCATTAATCAGGCCACCCTGAGTTTTAACCACTGAAGCAAGGGATGATCTCTGACATCTGTTGATGGGAAAACGTGTTTTTGATTTGAAAAACTTAATTCGTTACCTAAATTTTGACTAGGCCACTCGGAAAGAAATGAAAGTAAGATTATTCCAAAATATGAAAATCAACCCGCCCTCCTGCCCTTTGAGGGGCTATTCCAAATATACAATTCGAATTATCCTCCCTCCCCTTGACGGGCTCCACGTCACGGATATAATAAATTCTGATTTACTTCTGAGTGGGCCAGAATTGACATCATTAGGATTTTCTATTTTGTACCACGAATTCTGCAGAAAAAAGAACTCTGGAGGTTTACCCTTTCTGCCCACCGAGGGTGAAAATGGGGCATTTGGGCAAGAACACGATATGCATTGTTCTCATTTGGGACTCAAAATCTTTGAATAAATACACAGCGGTTGGTCGGGCCTAGAGAACCTACAGAGTAGAAACTTCCTGAACGGGGATAATTTTGAGAATAATGTAAAGCTAATTTCTTTTTTTTTTATAGCATATTAGAGTACAAAACATTTTTGTTGTGATGTCCCCTTTTATCAAACTATTGTTTTCCTCACTCCTGCTCCATAACAATCATAATTAAAGCTAAGTAGTATCCGCCCAAGAATCCTCGCGGAGATGAAATAGACTTTCTTTGTTGGACAATGAACAGAACTTAAATTTTCGCAGCGAATCTACAAAGAGGGATATATCGGAGACTCGCTTGACAATTGACTGGTAGCAATATTACTCAATTGTCTTCTATTTAATGCTTAGCTGCATAGTATTTCCTTAAATTTTTCTTCTTTTTTTAAAATTTTTGTGTAATTTCTTAAATTTCATAACAAACTGTATAAACATTGTCAGAAGTATATAAAAAAATTATGTTTAATTTTCAATTACCACCATCACAATAACTTAACCACTTAATTACCTTTCACTTGCGCAGAAGCTTGACAACTGGTAGCTAAATGAACACGAAACAATCTCAGATGACTTTGTAATTCAATATGCCTTTGCCTATATTTCATAAAATTGAGAAGATGTTTTTTTTTATGTCTAATTTGACAATTGTGCTGTGTCAGCAACAATATGGTTTTATCAAGTTTTCGGTTTTCTTTGCAGCTGATTTCAGTTTATATCAAGAAATTGATAACGGTCTAACATCGGTGGCGATTACTAAATGTGGTGGACATCTGGCTGGATGGATACATATGATATTACAATTTGAGAGGCTTCCTGTATTCCATGGTAGGAGCCAAAAATAGTGGTTTATTCTTGTCCTTTGCCAAAGCTCCAGCCCATTGTATATTTTGAAGTGGATCCAGAAAGGACTATCTGAAGTTATTTTTAACAAACTTTCGTTCCTTTCAGCCTTTTATGCTGCACTCAAATTTTATATAATAACAGGGGAGCTGTCATCCCCGATACCCCAAAATTACAAGTTTGGTCCATATATATTCGTCAGAATAAAAAGAGATAGGTGATGGAATTCTTCACCTTTCCAGCATGTTATTTTACGAAGAAATACTTATTAGAATGTTCACTGAAGTTTAGAGAAGTACAAGCTAAAAATACACTTTCTGAGGCTTCATACCTCCCCGGCCTTAAACAATATTCAATGGGCCTCGTCCCTAATAGCTGAAACATAACTATGCATATCTGTGCATCATTTTTGTTAAGTATCAGATGAATCCAGTTATGTTAAACGAAGCTTAAAAATAATCTACCAGATCAACCGTTTTTTTTTTGCGCGGACTTCCTGTACTGTATATTTAGGAACAAATACGCTATCATATATCATTATGGAGTCAGAAACTGAGGATCAGAATGGATAGCTCTTTATTGATTCCATCGATTTCTATCTCTATTCACTCTATCTGTCTATTCAATAACTCGACTGTCTCTGAATTTTCACTCGTCACATTTTGCACTCTTTGGGACAAAATTTATTCTCTTGTGCCGCAAAATGTCAGAAAACGCCGCTTTGTTTTGGTGCAACTTCTTTTGGTCCTTAAAATAAAGTTTAAACTTTTAATTTCAGTTTTAGTGATATCCTCTTTGATACTCTAGGACCGTTATTCCCAATGTGGGGTTCAGGCCCCACCCATAGGACATGGCAATATTTTGGTAGGTTACAGGCAGGAAGTACAACTTTTGTCTAACTATACTTTATGGAGCCTTAACTTTGAAAAAAAGAAACATTTTCCGTGTGAATGATGTCATATTCATATGCATTTAAGGAGTGAAAAATATAGATGATAGTGTTGCAATACTGATGCATAGTGATGCAATACTGAGACAATATATTTCACTAGCATAAAATCAGTCTACAAAATTTCATATATGAAAATTTATATATGGAAGATTCACATGCGAATACTCATACACAAGAAATATAAAATACAGAAATATCATATACAACATTTCATACATAAAAATATCATGCATAGAGAAATATGATATATGAAAAATCATACCTGACCCAAACTCAGAATACAAGACCCAGAATTTGCTTGCCACATGAACTGTGTCCAAGCACTTGCTTTAGTTCTAGTGGAAGATGTCAGTTCATCCTTTGAAATTCTGGTTCAATACGCTGCATATTCTGAATTAGAAGGCCTGGATCTTTTCGTCGATTACTTTGAGTACAAATGGATTGGTAATAGTTGATGTGGACAAAGGTATGATCTTCGATATGGAATAAAATCGTGGAATTGCCTTCATATAGTCAATCAAGGCGTTGCAAGGGCAAACAATTATGTGGAAGGTTGGCATCGTGGGTTTCATTTCATGGTTGGACCCGAACATCCATCTAGTTGGAAGTTAATTGATAATCTAAAACTGAACTAATCATTGAATGAAGTCCTAATTTCCCAGTGCATGGCGGGCACAGTTTATATAATTATCCAGTAAGTTTACCGCAGATGATTTCTGGCTCTTCATTCTCGGTGCAAACAAAAAGCTCCTCCCACTTATTGTCCACTTATTGGTGAGCCGGCCAAGTAGTTTTGTCAATACTTGTTCCGTAGGTGATTATTCTTTGTCTACCCGTAAAAAGATCTAATGCCGCTTATGTTTATACCGGTTTATACATTCTCTGGAGCAATCGCACCTCGATCCGGGTTTTTATAATGGGTGAGATAGGGAAAGATCATACTGCTAATCATATAAACTGTGATGGCGGGTCAACAGGATTCACAGAAAAATCTATTATGAAAATGCGCAGTGTTTGAAAATGTCGTTGAGGAAAATGGAACTTTACCCACCATGGACTATCTTCGCTCGGGTGCAAAATATTTGCACATGTAATTGTACTTAAACATCATATTATTTAATTGGAAGTTATGTTTTATGTTTTAATAAATTGTTTGAATATCCGTGTGTAATTTTTTGTATATTAAATTTCACAGCGCATTATTCATCATTTTTTATATATCAGATTCCTGTGTATGAAGTGTTTTGTGTACGAGGCATGTTTTTTAAGTAAGTACCGTTTTACGATTACGCCGCCACAGTGCTACGGTCGCCATTCTGCGCATGCACGCTGGTTACCTACATCTCTTGTCTACGCACTGACGCCATTACAGTCTGATTTTTAATTGTATACGTTGTTTACTGAGTGTTTAAGATGCCTCCGACAATCGTGAGTCCCGCCGATTGTGAAGTACAGGCGGTTATACGATTTCTTAGTGCTAGAGGCGTAAAACCGATCGATATTCATCGTGAGATCTGTGAAGCTTACGGACAAAACATTATGAGTGATGGAATGGTAAGGAAATGGGTGAGAATCAAAACAACAATCGATGGAATGGCGACATTCATCATCACCCAAAAAAGTGAAATTTAAGCAAACAATTTCTGCCCGGGAAATTTCACTTTTTTGGGTGATGATTAATGCCGCCATTCCATGGATGTGAAACTTCATCGTATGTGAAACTTCATCTATGATCATTCCGTGTATGACTTTTCAAGTATGAAATTTTGTGCTTCCATATAAAGTATTTTTAGAGGACGACCTGAAAAAAAGCCAAGTTGATGGCCTTTTAAGCTTTCTTCATATTCCCCATCACATTCTGACCTGTCCTTCTTCTGTCCTATCCCATCACATCCCATCGTATCCTATCTCCGCCTATCCTATTCTATCACATCTTATCCCATCCTGCCCTATCCCATCCTATCCTATCGCTGCCCGTCCCATCATATCCTATCCCCTCCAATCCCATCCCATCCCAAACAGTCCCATACCATCCCACCCCATTCCATCCTATCCACTTCCGTCCCATCCCATCCCATCCCATCCCATCACATCCTGTCATTCTCCTGTCTTTCCTGCCCTGTCCCATCCATCTCGTCCTGTCCTGTCCTGTCCCATTTTATCCTGTGTGTAAATTTTGAATAAAAAATCTAAATATTTTGAGGGGGCATGATGATTTTAGAAATTCCTGTGTGGGGCATGGCCCAAAATCAATTGAGAACCGCTGCTCTTAAGACCACAGCTCAAGCCTCTTGCAGTAAGGAAAAAAAAACACGTATACATGACCATCTTAATTGATAAAATTCAAAATTTCGTGCTTTTGAGAACAGGGGCTTGGAAACTCTGGAAAAAGTTCACTAATTTGTTTAGCTTGATGGTAAACTTTTCCGCCAAGTTGCTTCCTTTTTTGGAGAGTTTTTCTTTTTTTTCAAAAATTTAAAATTTTGTCAGATTCACAACTATAGATAAACTGTATATAACTTATTGAATTTTACAATTCTCAAATCACTATCACAAATTTCAAATCACTTCGTATTTACATGTAGTTATTAATTTTTTTTTCGAGTTTTTGTTGCCATTTGCACGACTCACTACTTACAGTTCTTGGTCGTGAACTCTTCGATAAAGTTTGTTATGAACACCCCTAGTTCAAGACATTCTTAAAAAATCTTGAAGAACCAAGGACATTAAAATATTTTGCACCTTGGCTCCATCTTAGGTAAATTCATACCTGAAAAACACGATATTTAGTATTATTTTGGTTGTTGCAAGAATATTTTGACAAAAAGCTCTGAGTGAAGTTTTTGTGGACAGTGTTGCTATACTGAACCATGAAAAAAAAGAAAAAAGAAACTAATTCCGTAAATTTGACGATTCTCTTCCAGCATTTAGTTGAGGCTAGATTTGTGGAGTATGACCAATTTTTCATTTTGTCACTTCAGCGTTTTTTTCTGTTATACAAGAAAAGACGGTATGAAGATAAAAAGCACATACAAAATTTCGTTTCTAAGTCAAAATAGGACATCAGCTTAAAAAAGGTATAGCTAACGTTTCTTACTTCAAAAATAAATTTTAAAAAAAGTTTTTTTTAACTGAAAGTAAGGAGCAACATTAAAACTCAAAATAACAGTAATTATCCCGTATATGAAGGGTTGCTCTCTCCTCAATACCTTGCTCTTTACGTTAAAGGCGTTAGCACTTTTAAAAAAGTTTTTCTATTCTAATTAAACTTCCCGTGTGTTTCGGTTGCCGTTTTTAAGAAATTGGAACAAACAGTCAAAGTTTAGCGTAAAGAGTAAGGCATTGATGAGAGGGCAACCCTCCATATATGGAATAATTTAATTTAATTTCTGATGGTTTTTCAAATAATGCAGGTAAATCTGGCTCAGCCTCCATGGAATACATCCCCTCCCCTTCCGGGAAACCCCTCTAAGAAATTTCATCGAATGTAAAGTATAACCTCCTGTCAATTTCCCTCTAGACAGTTCGTTGAAAATCCCCCCCCCCCAGTCCGTAAAATTTCTTCCGGAAGATTCAGCTTGAAAAATTCTCCTTGGCATACTTTCATTTGAAAAAGACTTTAATCTCTCATTAGTTTCTCGATCTCTCCGGAAATGCCCCCTTCCGTGGAATTTTTTTTTCCAAAAATCAAAACATACGGAAAATAGACCCTGGATATTTACTCCAGGACGTCTTCACATGCAAAATTGAGTTGGCAAAGAGAATATGAGACAATTAAAAAGAATTTCGTATATTAATTCTGTCAAATGTAAATTTAAAGTGTCCCCTGGAAAATTCATTCAATGGAAATTTCCCTCCCCAAGAAAGATACTCCCTATGGAAACCCACCTCAACCACGATAAAGTTCCAAATGTCAATGTCTTCAATTTCTGTCTCAATACTTTTCTGAATGCAAGATTACAATTCTAATCCAATTTACAGATTTTAAACCTTGAATGATTTGCAAAACTTGATTTAATTAGTGCTAAAAAACTTATTAGCACAAAATATTCAAAGAGCAAGGTTTGACAATTGAAAAATATCACCAGTTTTACATTCTTACACGTCCTAATTCCGTGAAAAGATTATCTTCAATTTTGTCCAAATCTTCTTCCCAATAAAGAATAGGGCCAATTTCATAGCTTACAGGCCTTTCCCCACGGACTTTGGAGGGCTATTTTACCGCTAAAAACATAGTTATTTGGTCTTTGACTATATTGAACAAAATAGCTATCTCAAAATCTTGATCAGGTAACTTTGGGACAAAATGGGAATAGAAGAGGAGCCAGTTGCCCTTCAATCATTTTGGTCACTTAAAAAGAACACTTCAACTTTTAATTTCCGTTCGAATACACCCTCTCCAGATCTTATAGAACCGTTATTTCAATACTGTCATCCCAGATAAAAAAAAAATTAGAAGAAAAGAAATAAACACACATTCGTGATCTTCGTGGTATTCTGTAAGACGTGGTCTTCTGGCAAAAATAGCAAAATTCCGCATTTTTGCACATAGGAGCTTGAGACTTCTACAGTAGGGCTCACTGATACATTGAATCTGATGGCGGGATTTTCATTTACATCCTATAATTCTAAGGGTTGTTTATCCCCTATTTAAAAAATCCGGCAAATTTTCTCCGGCTCGTAACTTTTGGGTACCACTAAACATGATGAATCTTGTATATTTCGATTCAGCATGATAAGCTTATTCTTTAGATCTGTCTATTGATATAAAAATTTCGTATTTTAGAGTTTCGATTGCTGTTGAGCTCGGTCGCTCCTTACTTACAGTTCGTTACCACGAACTGTTTGATGACTCAAAGAGGTAACTCAACCCCTGCATTTACTTTAATGATGATAGAGTATACACAATGAATATTAAGTGCTATTAAGTTGAAAAAAACAATCAGGCATATATATCAACCTATGTCAACAAATTTTTCACAGAAAATCTGATCCTAGTAGCAAATCGACTGTGAAATTTAAAAATTAATGAAGTGTTGCGGAGGAAGTGCTTTACCTTTGAGTCACCAGAACTTCAAGTTCAAATGACTTGGAGTTAGATTCCACACCTTATTATTCCCCCCCCCCCCCGAAAAAAATGTGGTTTGAGTTATACTTGAGTGAAATGATTTTTTAAGTATATAACTTTAATTTGGAAGGTAAGTTGGACGTAGATCAGGCTTGTACGCACAAATGTGTTGGGTGGGAACGGTAGTTTAGAGGAGATTAAATTAAAAACAGTAGAAATTAAATCACCAATTTATGAGCACAAAATAGAGGCCACGATAAAGTTCCAAATGTCAAAGTCTTCAATTTCTGTCTGAATACTTTTCTAAATGCAAGATTACAATTCTAATCCAATTTACAGATTCTAAACCTTGAATTATTTTGCAAAACTTGATTTAATTAGAGCTATAAAACTTATTAGCACAACATATTCAAAGTACAAGGTTTGACAATTGGAAAATATCACCAGTTTTACATTCTTACACGTCCTAATTCCGTGAAAAGATTATCTTCAATTTCGTCCAAATCTTCTAGCTCTTGTTGGAGATTGTCTCTCATTACAACTTTATATCTTTGAAAGATTAAAGCGAAAACAAAGAATGCAACAATTGCAGGAGCTATGATTGCCGTTGAGGTCCACCCTGCATTCGTTGAAGTCGGTACAAATTGAATCCAGCAAATAAATAGAAGCTCAATCAAGAAAAGGGCCACACCAACAACTGTGGATAAGATCCATGCCACATCAACATGCCACCTAAAAAACAACTTAAGTGAAAAATCAAAAGCCACATAAGTCCAGAACTGAGAGACTAGACATCGTAAAACAAAAACAAACATGCCAAAAACTCTTTTTAGAAAATGTTTTCTAATTTATAGAGTATAAAAAAGTCAAATGGTTTAGTGCATCATTTGCCACTTGGTAAGTTTTCAGAATAGCAGCACTTGAAGAGACATGCAAAAACAAAAAGAGGCATTTTTAGATTGCTACTCTGATGCTTTTTTATGGTCAAAGTTGTGTCTGTGACTCCTCCCTATATAGCCCTAAGCTATATGCAAGACTAGCATAGAATTAAAATGGGTACTTGCATGACATAGCCCCTACCTAATATTCTTCTAATATGTTTCTCTGAATCTGAAACCTAATGAAATATACCTAAGTATGATAAAAATATATTACTTTAGAAACAAATTTTGGGCTTATATTTGTACATTAGGCAGAGTGGGGGTAAAGTATAGTAGATCTGCATGCCTAATGTATTATATGCAATTATTCTGCATATTATGAAGTAAAAATTGTTTTTTTTAACTTCACACTGTCCAAATACTTTACCCCTTCCCCTAATGTGCAAATATATATTAAAATTATAAATTGTTCATATATTCTGTCACTTCCCTTTGTCTTGTCTCACGCTAAGCTAAAAGAAGCTAAAAAAACGGTTCTATGATGCGTCTATGAAAACTTGAGCGGTAGGGGCTATATCATACATGTACCCTAAAATAATACCAATTTATACTCTCTTTCTACATAATAGTTGTTACTCTGACAATATAACCAAACCACTCCCCTGATGAACACATATTTAGCCCTAATTATAAATGTGTTTGTTGTTCCTTTGTCTGGCAAGAATCCTATGATAAAATAAAGACTATTGCGCCAGACACAAAATTCATACAGGGACTTGACATTTTGAATATAATTAATTTAAAAAAAAAATTCCACAAAATAAGTTTTTCAAAGAAAAGTAGTTTACTCCATTAAACCAAAAATGAGCAAAAATAAAATCAAATAATCTACCATGCGTGAATTTACCACAAATCAGCATCGATAAATAAAATCAACCCAAAACCAACAGAAATTACAATAAATAACCGAGTCAAACTCAAAACGAGCAGAAATTAGCATGAGTAGGGTTCAAAACCCCTGTGCCTTTCGAAGGCCAGAACACAATTTCCACTTTACTGAAAAAATGTAAATGTTTTTACTTTTATAACTTTAATAAATCAAATAATATTACCATTTTGATTACTAAACATCAGTATATGTGTATTAAACTGACAATGAACATCCATTTGTATTTTTTAGTAAAGTGCAAATTAAGTTCTGGCCTTGGGAAGGCATAGGGTTTTTGAGCTATTTGTATGCTGGAGAAAAATTTTCAGCAATTTTTAACAACGCACAACCTTTTAAAAATCTGGACACAAATTGTAGTATTTAATTTAGTTTCTTACCTCCTCTAGTTGACCTGAAATGGAAAACTTGATACCATTCAAAAAAAAATCTGTTTACTTTCTTTAATAGCTTGGATACACTTACGCTATTTTGATTTGGTTAAATTTTAAGAGCAGAAATAGCCCCAAAAGTTTGAACATAATACCCTCAGTCGTTCTTGGGATACTGCTGAAATGCCTTATTGGGGATTATCATTAACACAGTGCATTTTGATTTAATCTTAAGGCAACATTTAGTTTTTAAACATAATGGGCAAATGGGAAGGTGGGCGTGGGAGGGGGACTAGTTAACCTCCACTCCCTTTCCACTATAAAAAATGGCAATAGCCCGTTCTATTTTCAGTTGAATGAGCCCTTTCCGAAACTCCTACGACTACTTCTTCGTTACGAAGTACCCTGATCTAAACAAAAGAAAAAAAAGTAATAGTAGATTGTACCCACATCGATCTTTACTATAAAAATGTCAAGCCTTCCAATCACTTTTGACTAGTAAAAGGGCACTAGCCATTTCAATCGCAATGGAAAGATGAAATTCGATAGGAAAAATGAATTTCCAATCGAAATAGGCCTTCTTGAAGTTTCTACGACAATGCTTTCTATGAAAACCTTATTTGCCCCCAGGGTATAACTTATAACCCTTGCCCTGAGTGCTGTGGTTGGGTTGTCATCCTGAAAGACCTAGTTTCCAGAACTTTCAACTACGCTGAACAAAATGGCAATCTAAAAATTTTGATTGAATGTATTTGGATAAATGGTGGGCGTGAGAGGGGTGTTAGTTGCCCTCCAATCTTTTTCGATTATGAAAAAGGGCGCTAAACTCTTCAATTTCCAGTCGAATGAGTCCTTTTTGAAGTTTCTATGACAACGCTTTCTATGAAAACCTTATTTGCCCCAAGGGTATAACTTATAACCCTTACCCTGAGGACTGTGGTTGGGTTGTCATCATCAAAGACCAAGTTTCCAGAACTTTCAACTACGTTGAACACAATGGCTATCTCAAAATTTTTATTGGATCTGTTTGGGGAAAAGGTGGGCGTGAGATGGTGGTTAGTTACCCTCAAATAACTTTTGACGATTAAAAAGGGCAGTAGAACTTTGAATTTCCAATCGAATGAGCCCTTTTTCAAGTTTCTACGACTAAGATTTCAGTAAAACTTATGTGCCATCAGGGCATAACTTGTAACCCTTGTCCTGAAGACTCTGAGGGGAGTGTCCTGCTCAAAGGTACAATTTACTGAACTTTAAACTCCTTGGAACAAAATGGCTATCTCAAAATCTTGATTGGATGTGTTTGGGGAAATGGTGGGCGTGGAAGGTGTGTTAGTTGCATTCCAAACACTTTTTACTATTAAAAAGGGCACTAGCCATTTCAATTTCCAATTAAATGAGTCCTTTCTGAAGTTTCTACGACAACGCGTTCTATAATAACATTACATGCACCTAGGGCATAACTTACATCCCTTGCCCTGAGGGTTTTGGGGGGTTGTCATCCTAAAAGACCTATTTTCCAGAACTTTCAACTACGTTGAACAAAATGGCTATCTTAAAATTTTGATTGGATGTGATTGGGGAAAAGGTTGGTGTGAGAGGGAGGTTAGTTGCCCTCCAACCACTTTCGAATATTAAAAAGGGCACTAGCCCATTGAATTTCAAGTCGAATGAGCCTATTTTGAAGTTTCTACGACAACGCCTTCTATAAAAAACCTTATATGTCCCCTGGGGAAAACTTACAACACTTGCCCTGAGGGCTCTGGGGGAGTGGACCTTTGAATTTCCAATTGAATGAGCCTTTTTTGAAATTTCTATGACAACACTTTCTATAAAAACCCTTATATGCCCACAGGGCATAACTTACAACCATTTCCCTAAGGGCTGTGGGGGAGTGTCCTCCTGAAAACCATAGTTTTGTCTGGAAATAAACTACACTGAACATAATGGCTATCTCCAAATTTTTATTGGATGTGATTAGGGAAATGGTGTGCGTGGAAGGGGTGCTAGTTGCCTTCCAATCACTTTCGACTATTAAAAAGGGCACAAGTTATTCCGATTTCCAATTGAATGAGCCCTTTTGGAAGTTTCTACGACTACTTCTTCGATACGAAGTGCCCTGGTCAGAAGGAAAAATATAATAAATAATAAATTGTGCCAACATTGTTCTTATATGCCCCCAGGGCATAACTTAAAATCCTTGCCCTGGGGATTTTGGGGGAGTGACCTCCTCAAAAACATATTTTCTCTCTGGAACTCAACTACGCTGAAAAAATGGCTATCTCAAAATTTTGATGTGTTTCGGGAAATGTTGGGCATGGAAGGGGTGTTAGTTGCCTTCCAATCTCTTTCGACTCTAAAAAAGGGCACAAGCCACTTCAATTTCCAATTGAATTAGCCCTTTTAGAAGTTTCTACGACAACTTCTTCGATACGAAATGTCCTGGTCTAAAGGAAAAAATAATAAATAATACATTGTGCCAACATCGTTCTTATATGCCCCCAGGGCTTAACTTAAAACCCCTGCTCTGAGAGTTTTGGGGAAGTGACCTCCTCAAAAACATATTTTTATTTGGAAATCAACTCCACCTAACAAAATGGCTATCTCAAAATTTTGATTGGATGTGTTTGGTGAAATAGTGGGCGTGGAAGGGATGTTAGCTGCTTTCCAATCACTTTCGACTACTAAAAAAGGCGCTACCCGTTCCAATTTCAAATCAAATGGGCCCTTTTCAAAGTTTCTACGACAACTCCTTCGGTATGAAGTGCCCTGGTGTGGAAAACGAAGAAGAAGAAAAAAAATACATTGTGCCAACATGGTTCTTTACGTTTCGTAGGGCACAAGCCCTTCTAATTTCAAATCAAATGAGCAGTTTTTGAAGTTTCTACAACATCACAATCTATAAAAATCTTATATTCCCCCAGGGTATAACTTACAACCCTTGCCACGAGGGCTCTGAGGGGGTAATCAACCTCAAAGAGCCAATTTATAAAACTTTTAAGTACGTTGAAAAAAAGGCTATTAAAAATCTTGATTGGATGTATTTGGGGAAAAAGTGGGCGTGAGAGGGGGGTTAGTTGCCTTCCAATGGCTTTTGACTATTAAAAAGGGCACTAGCCCTTTGAATTTCTAATCGAATGAACCCTTTTTCAAGCTTCTACGACAAAGCTTTCAATAAAAGCTTTATATGCCCCCAGGGCATACCTTACAACCCTTACCGTTAGGGCTGTGGGGGAGTGATATCCTCTTAGATATAATTTCCAGACTTTTCAATTACTTTGAATAAAATGGCTATCTCAAAATTTTGATTGGATGTGTTTGAATAAATGGTGGGCGTGGAAGGGGCGTTAGTTGCCTTCCAATCACTTTCGACTATTAAAAAGGACACTAGCCATAGTAGTAATGGTTCAATATAAGGTAGCAGAGTGTCCCCCCATATAGCTACAATCTAAGTTAGCAGAGTATCCCCCATATAGCTACAATCTAAGGTAGCAGAGTGTCTCCCCATATAGCTACAATCTAAGGTAGCAGAGTATCTCCCCACATAGCTATAATGATAAGTAGCAAACAGTACACCTGCCAATACAAGCAGACAGCGTAATGACCTGATTCAACTACCGTGAAAATTCGTGCTGATCTCTGTTCAAAGTGCGTGATGTTTTCATGGTAGTGATTTGTTTCCTTTATACTATAGTAATTTCCTATCTTTCTGCAACCTTTAATTGTACACAGTAATTTTTTTTTTGTATGGATGTTTTATTGTATGAATATATGGATTTTTAACCTTAATAGTTTTTTTTTTATTGATTTCATTTTATTGTACTCTAATGATGATATTTTTCTTTTACAATGATACTATTTTTTACATTCTAAGTATCTTCCCATTGATTTTTATGAAATTTTTGTTTGATGTAGGAATCGAACACGAGACCCGTGATTTCCTAAGGTAAAAGAACGACATGTTAATTGACTGAACCAACAAGCCATTGAACATACTATGATTTTAGAAATACATCCAATGTATTGTTTCTGGGACATTGGCCAACTGATGTTAAGCGTCACAATATCGTAACAGGTTCATTCCATTGAACTGGAACAAGTTAAAGCACATTTGATTTATCAATTGGATTTTTGATAGGTGTTAAAAGTGACCTGTTTCGGGGCATTTTTATGGCATCATCGTGAGAATATGCATACCACGATGATTTGAGATGCATACTAGACAAACAATTTCTTCTGATACTTGGGCCCCAAGTCCTACCCCTATCCCTCAACCCGATCCCTCCCCCTCCCTCCACCCCCCTCCTCCATCCCACCAAAACCCCCTTCCCCCCCCCATCTTTTTTTTTAACTTTTTTTTAACTTTTTTTTTACTTTTTTTTTACTTTTTTTTAACTTTTTTTAACTTTTTTTTTAACTTTTTTGAACTTTTTTTTATGGTCATTGTACTGTCTGCTTGTAACTTCGTTTACCTTGTCACAGTTACATTCTCATGATTTTTCAAAGTTCATTTTGAATTTCTTAATTAAAGAGCGAAAATATGTCAGTACAGGTGTGTTGCGGTGGAAATTATGGAAGCTACATGCTCTTGATTTTTCACAGTTCATTTTGATTTTCTTTCGTTGATGAGTAGGAGTTGTAATATTTCAATTGTGTTTTGTCGTGGTATATCATGTCACAGTAATATTTTCTTGATTATCCAATGAATATTTTGGATTTCTTTCGTTGTATAGATAGTGTTGGAATATTTCAGTAGTGGTTTGATGTGGTTCAACATGCAACTGTTAAGTTTCATTGATTTTTCAAAGTTCATTTTGGATTTCTTTCTTTGAAATGCCAGAGTTGGAATATTTCAGTAGTGTTTTGTCATGGTTTGCCATGTCAAAGTTACATTCTCTTGATTTTTCAAAGTTCATTTTGGATTTCTTTCGTTGAAATGCAAGAGTTGGAATATTTCAGTAGTGTTCTGTCATGGTTTACCTTGTCACAGTTACATTCTATTAATTTTTCAAAGTTTATTTTGAATTTCTTTCATTGAAATGCAAGAGTTTGATTATTTAAGTAGTGTTTTGTTGTGCTTTACCATGTCACAGTTACATTCTCTTGATTTTTCAAAGTTCATTTTGTATTTCTTTCGTTGAAATGCAAGAGTTGGAATATTTCAGTAGTGTTTTGTCATGGTTTACCATGCTACAGTTACATTCTCTTGATTTTTCAAAGTTCATTTTGATTTTCTTTCATTTTGGATTTTTACATTCTCTTGATTTTTCAAAGTTCATTTTGAATTTGTTTCGTGAAATGCAAGAGTTGGAATATTTCAGTAGTGTTTTGTCGTGGTTCACCATGTCACAGTTACATTCTCTTGATTTTTCAAAGTTCATTTTGAATTTCTTTCGTGAAATGCAAGATTGGAGTATTTCAGTAGTGTTTTGTTGTGGTTTTCCTTGTCACAGTTACATTCTCTTGATTTTTCAAAGTTCATTTTTGGATTTCTTTCCTTGAAATGCAAGAGTTGGAATATTTCAGTAATGTTTTGTCGTGGTTTACATTGTCACAATTGCATTATCTTTATTTTTAAAAGTTCATTTTGTATATCTTTCGTTGAACTGCAAGAGCTAGAATATTTCAGTAGAGTCTTATCGTGGTTTACAATGTCTCACTTAAATTCTCTTGATTGTTCAAACTTAATTTTGAAGTTATTTCGTTGAAATGCAAAAGTTGGAATATTTCAGTAGTGTTTTGTCATGGTTTACCTAGTCTGAGTTACATTCTCATGATTTTTCAAAGTTCATTTTGAATTTCTTTCGTTGAAATGCAAGAGTTGGAATATTTCAATAGTGTTTTTTTGTGCTTTAACATGTCACAGTTACATTCTCTTGATTTTTTTCAAAGTTCATTTTGGATTTCTTTCGTTGAAATGCAAGAGTTGGAATATTTCAGTAGTGTTTTGTCATGGTTTGCCATGTCACAGTTACATTCTCTTGATTTTTCAAAGTTTATTTTGGATATTTTTCGTTGAAATGCAAGAGTCGGAATATTTCAGTAGTGTGGTTTCATATTTTATTTTGTCACAGTTACATTCCCTTAAATTTTAAAATTTCATTTTGGATATCTGTCGTTATAATGCGAGAGGTGAATTGTATCTGCAGTGTCATGACGTGGTTTACCTTGTCATAGTTAAATTTATTGATTTTTCACGGTTCGGTTGGAATTTCTTTCGTTGAAAGGCGAGAGTTGGAATATTTCAGTAATGTTTTGTCATTGTTTAACCTGTCACAGTTACATTCTCTTGATTTTTTAAAGTTCATTTAGTATTTTTTTCATTTTGGAATGTCACAGGTTACTAATTTTTAAATGTTCATTTCGAAATTCTTTCGTGATCTACCCTAGGTAGAATTTTTCAGAGAGTACCCGTTATTCTCCATAACGACACCGTAATATCCTCGTGGTTCATTAGAGATCAGAATTAAATTTCCTCGTGTATTTAACATGGTGTCGTATTTCGGGATTACTTTGTCGTGCTTTAACTTGTCAAAATTCGATTATCATGTTTTTTTAATGCTCATTTTGGATTTTTTTCCTTGAAGTGCAAGAGTTGGAATATTTAATTATTGTTTTGTAGTGTTTTACATTGTAAAATTTACATTCTATTTATTTTTCAAAATTGATTTTGGATTTCTTTCGTTGAAATGCAAGAATTGGAATATTTCAGTAGTGTTTTGTCGTGGTTTACCATGTCACAGTTACATTCTCTGGATTTTTCAAAGATCCTTTTGAATTTCTTTCGTGAAATGCAAGATTTGGAATATTTCAATAGTGTTTTATCGGGGTTTACCTTGTCACAGTTACATTCTTATGATTTTTCAAAGTTCATTTTGGATTTCTTTCCTTGAAATGCAAGAGTTGGAATATTACATTATTGTTTTTTCTTGGTTAAACTTGTCACATCTAATTTCTCATTATTTTTCAAAGATAATTTTTTATTTATTTCGTTGAAATGTAACAATTGTATTATTTCAGTTGTTTTTTGTCGTGATATACATAGTCACAGCTAAATTATCTTAATTGTTCAAAGCTAATTTTGAATTTTTTTCGTTGAAATGCAAGAGTTGGATTATTTCAGTAGTGTTTTGTCATGGTTTACCTTGTCAGAGTTACATTCTCTTAATTCTTTAAAGTTCATTTTGAATTTCTTTTGTTGAAATGCAAGAGTTGGAATATTTCAGTACTGTTTTGTTGTGCTTTACCTTATCAAAGTTACATTCTCTTGATTTTTTTCAAAGTTCATTTTGGATTTCTTTCGTTGAAATGCAAGAGTTGGAATATTTCAGTAGGGTTTTGTCATGGTTTACCATGTCAAAGTTACATTCTCTTAATTTTTCAACGTTCATTTTGTATTTCTTTCGTTGAAATGCAAAAGTTGGAATATTTCAGTAGTGTTTTTTCATGGTTTACCTTGTCACAGTTACATTCTCTTAATTTTTCAAAGTTTTTTTTTAATTTCTTTCGTTGAAATGCAAGAGTTGGAATATTTCAGTAGTGTTTTGTCGTGGTTTACCATGTCACAGTTACATTTTCTGGATTTTTCAAAGTTCATTTTGAGATTTTTTTCATTGAAGTACAAGAGTTAGAGTATTTTAGTACTGTTTTGTCATGGTTTACGGTGTCACAGTTACATTCTCTTGATTTTTCAAAGTTCATTTTGAATTTCTTTCATTTTGGATTTTTACATTCTCTTGATTTTTCAAAGTTCATTTTGAATTTCTTTCGTGAAATGCAAGAATTGGAATATTTCAGTAGTGTTTAGTCGTGGTTTACCATGTCAAAGTTACATTCTCTTGATTTTTCAAAGTTCATTTTGAATTTCTTTCGTTAAATACAAGAGTTGGAATATTTCAATAGTGTTTTATCGTGGTTTACCTTGTCACAGTTACATTCTCATGATTTTTCAAAGTTCATTTTGGATTTCTTTCCTTGAAATGCAAGAGTTGGAATATTCCAGTAGGGTTTTGTCGTGGTTTACCTTGTCACAGTTACTTTTTAATGATTTTTCAAAGTTTATTTTGTATTTCTTTCCTTGAAATGCAAGAGTTGGAATATTTCAGTATTGTTTTCTTGTGCTTTAACTTGTCACACTTACATTCTCTTGACTTTTCAAAGTTCATTTTTGATTTCTTTCAATGAAAATTAAGAGCCGGATTATTCAAGTTGTGTTTTGTCGTGGATTTACATTTCTAAGCTACGATAGAAAGATTTTTCAAAGTTATTTTATGAGTTCTATAGATAGAAATCACGAGTCGGTATATTTCAATGATATGTCATTGTGGTTAACCCTGTCACAGTTACATTCTCTTGATTTTTCAAAGTTCATTTTGAATTTTTTTCATTTTGGATTTTTACATTCTCTTGATTTTTCAAAGTTCATTTTGAATTTCTTTCGTGAAATGCAAGAATTGGAATATTTCAGTAGTGTTTTGTCGTGGTTTACCATGTCACTGTTACATTTTCTTGATTTTTTAAAGATCTTCTTGAATTTCTTTCGTTAATATATGGAGCCGAATTAACAAGGAAGTTATTTGTAATGTGCTAACATGCAACTATCATGGTCTCAAAATACTTCACAATTCATTTTTGGATATATTTCCTTGTAAGGTAAGAGTTGGTAGGTTGAAGTAGTTAGCTGTCAGTGTTTACCTTGTCACAATTCCATTCTCTTTATTTTTCAAAGTTTAATTTGGATTTCTTTCGTTGAAATGCAAGAGTTGGAATATTTCAGTAGTTTTTTGTTATGGTTTACCTTGTCACAGTTACATTCTCTTGATTTTTCAAAGTTCATTTTGGATTTCTTTATTTTAAATGAAAGAGTCGGAATATTTCAGTAGTGTTTTGTCGTGGTTTAACTTGTAACAGTTACATTCTCTTGATTTTTCAAAGTTCATTTTGGATTTTTACATTCTTTTGCAAGAGAAATGCAAGAGTTGGAATATTTCAGTAGTGTTTTGTTTTGCTTTACCATGTTACAGTTACATTCACTTGATTTTTCAAAGTTCATTTTGGATTTCTTTCATTGAAATGCAAGAGTTGGAATATTTCAGTAGTGTTTTGTCATGGTTTACCATGTCACAGTTACATTCTCTTCATTTTTCAAAGTTCATTTTGAATTTTTTTATTTGAAATAAAAGAGTTGGAATAGTCCAGTAGTGTTTTGTTGTGGTTTACCATGTCGCAGTTACATGCTCTTGATTTTTATAATTTCATTTTGGATTTTTTTCGTTGTAATGCAAGAATTGGACTATTTTAGTACTGTTTTGTCATGGTTTACCTTGTCACAGTTACATTCTCTTAATTTTTCAAAGTTTATTTTGGATTTCTGCAAGAGTTAGAATATTACAGTACCGTTTTGTCATGGTTTACCATGTCAAAATTACATTCTCTTGATTTTTCAAAGTTCATTTTGAATTTCTTTCATTTTGGATTTTTACATTCTCTTGATTTTTCAAAGTTCATTTTGAATTTCTTTCGTGAAATGCAAGAGTTGGAATATTTCAGTAGTGTTTTGTCGTGGTTTACCATGTCACAGTTACATTCTCTTAATTTTTTAAAGTTCATTTTGAATTTCTTTCGTGAAATTCAAGAGTTAGAATATTTCAATAGTGTTTTGTCATTGTTTACCTTGTCACAGTTACATTCTCATGATTTTTCAAAGTTCATTTTGGATTTCTTTCCTTGAAATGCAAGAGTTGGAATATTTCAGTAGTGTTTTGTCGTGGTTTACATTGTGACAGTTACATTCTCTTTATTTTTCAAAGTTTAATTTGGATTTATTTCGTTGAAATGCAAGAGTTGGAATATTTCAGTAGTGTTTTGTTATGGTTTACCTTGTCACAGTTACATTCTTTTGATTTTTCAAAGTTCATTTTAGATTTCTTTCTTTGAAATGCAAGAGTTGGTATATTTCAGTAGTGTTTTGTCGTGGTTTACCTTGTAACAGTTACATTCTCTTGATTTTTCAAAGTTCATTTTGGATTTTTACATTCTTTTGCAAGAGAAATGCAAGAGTTGGAATATTTCATTAGTGTTTTGTTGTGGTCTACCTTGTCACAGTTACATTCACTTTATTTTTCAAAGCTCATTTTGGATATCTTTCGTTGAGATGCAAGAGTTGGATCATATCATTAGTGTTTTGTCGTGATTTACCTTGTCGCATTTACATTCTATTAATTTTTTAAAGTTCATTTTTGATTTTTTTAATTGATATGCAAGAGTTGGAATATTTCACTAGTGTCTTGTAGTGCTTTACCTTGTCACAGTTACATTCTCTTGATTTTTCGAATATCAGTTTGAATTTCTATCTTTGAAATGCAAGGGTTGGAACATTTCAGTAGTGTTTTGTCATGGTTTACCATGTCACAGTTACATTCTCTTGATTTTTCAAAGTTCATTTTGAATTTCTTTCATTGAAATGCAAGAGTTGGATTATTTCAGTAGTGTTTTGTCGTGATTTACCTTGTCACAGTTACATTCTCATGATTTTTCAAAGTTGATATTGAATTTTTTTCATTGAAATGCAAGAGTTAGATTATTTCAGTAGTGTTTTGTTGTGGTTTACCTTGTCACAGTTACATTCTTTTGATTTTTCAAAGTTCATCTTGGATTTCTTTCGTTGAAATGCAAGCGTTGGAATATTTAAGTAGCGTTTTGTCATGGTTTACCTTGTCACAGTTACAGGCTCTTGATTTTTCAAAGTTTATTTGGTATTTTTTTCTTTGAAATGTAAGAATCTGAATGTTTCAGTAGTGTTTTAATGTGATGCACCTTGTCGCAGTTTAATTATCTTGATTTTTCACAGTTCATTTTGGACTTCTTTCACTGCAATGCAAGAGTTGGAATATTTCAGTAGTGTCTTCTCGTAGTTTACCTTGTCACAGTTACATTCTCTTAATTTTTCAAAGTTCATTTTGAATTTCTTTCGTTGAAATGCAAGAGTTGGAATATTTCAGTAGTGTTTTGTTGTGCTTTACCTTGCCACAGTTACATGCTCTTGGTTTTTCAAAGTTCATTTTGAATTTCTGTCATTGAAATGCAAGAGTTGGAATATTTTAGTAGTGTCTTGTCATGGTTTACCTTGTCACAGTTACATTCTCTTGATTTTTCAAAGTTCATTTTGAATTTGTTTCATGAAATGCAAGAGCTGGAATAGTTAAGTAGTGTTTTGTCGTGGTTTACCTTGTCACAGTGACATTATCTTGATTTTTAAAAGTTCATCTTGAATTTCTTTCGTTGAAATGCAAGAGTTGGAAAATTTCAGTAGTGTTTTGTCGTGGTTTACCGTGTCAAACTTACATTCTCTTGATTTTTTCAAAGTTCATTGTGGATTTCTTTCAATTAAATGTGTTTTGTTGTTCTTTACCTTGTCACAATTACATTTTCTTGATTTTTCAAAGTTCATTTTGGATTTCTTTTGTAGAAATGCAAGAGTTGGAATATTTCAGTAGTGTTTTGTAGTGCTTTACCTTGTCACAGTTACATTCTCTTGATTTTTCGAAGTTCATTTTGAATTTCTTTCGTTGAAATGCAAGAATTGGAATATTTCAGTAGTTCCTTGTCGTGGTTTACCTTGTCACAGTTACATTCTCTTAATTTTTCAAAGTTTATTTTGAATTTCTTTCGTTGAAATGCAAGAGTTGGAATATTTCAGTAGTGTTTTGTTGTGCTTTACCTTGTAACAGTTACATTCTCTTGGGTTTTCAAAGTTCATTTTGAATTTCTTTCATTGAAATGCAAGAGATGGAATATTTTAGTAGTGTCTTGTCGTGGTTTACCTTGTCACAGTTACATTCTCTTTATTTTTCAAAGTTCATTTTGAATTAGTTTCGTGAAATGTAAGAGTTGGAAAATTTCAGTAGTGTTTTGTCGTGGTTTACCTTGTCACAGTTACATTCTCTTTATTTTTCAAAGTTCATTTTGAATTAGTTTCGTGAAATGTAAGAGTTGGAATATTTCAGTAGTATGTTGTCGTGGTTTACCTTGTCACTGTGACATTCTCTTCATTTTTCAAAGTTAATCTAGAATTTCTTTCGTTGAAGTGCAAGAGTTGGAATAGTTTAGTAGTGTCTTTTCATGGTTTACTTTGTCAGACTTACATTTTCTTGATTTTTCAAATTTTATTTTGGATTTCTTTCATTGAAATTTGTTTTATTTTCCTTTACCTTGTCACAGTTACATTCTCTTGATTTTTCAAAGTTCATTTTGGATTTCTTTCGTTCAAATGAAAGAGTTGGATTATTTCAGTAGTGTATTTTTGTGCTTTACCTTGTCACAGTTACGTTTTCTTGATTTTTCAAAGTTTATTTTGGATTTCTTTCGTAAAATGCAAGAGTTGGAATATTTCAGTAGTTTTATCGTGGTTTACCATGTAGCAATTACATTTTCTTGATTTTTCAAAGTTCATTTTGAATTTCTTTCATGAAATGCAAGAGTTGGAATATTTTAGTAGTGCTTTGACAAAAAACGCGGTTTACCTTGTCAAAGTTACATTCTCTTGATTTTACAAAGTTCATCTTGGATTTCTTTCATTGAAATGCAAGAGTTGAATTATTTCAGTAGTGTTTTGTTGTGGTATACCTTGTCACACTTACATTCTCTTGATTTTACCATGTCACAGTTACATTCTCTTGATTTTTCAAGTTCATTTTGGATTTCTTTCATTGAAATGCGAGAGTTGGATTATTTCACTAGTGTTTCATCGTGGTTTACCAAGCCACAGTTACACTCTCATGAATTTTCAAAGTTGTTTTTGTATTTTTATCATTGAAATGATATAGTTGGATTATTTCAGTAGAGTTGTGTCTTGGTTTACTATGTCAGAGTTACATTCTCTTAATTTTTCAAAGTTCATTTTGGATTTCATTCATTGAAATGCAAGAATTGGATTATTTCAGTAGTGTTTTGTGGTGGTTTACCTTGTGACACTTACATTCTCTTGATTTTTCAAAGTTTATTTTGGATTTCTTTCGTTGAAATGCAAGAGTTGGAATATTTCAGTAGTGTTTTGTCATGGTTTACCTTGTCACAGTTACAGGCTCTTAATTTTTCAAAGTTCATTTTGAATTTCTTTCGTTGAAATGCAAGAGTTGGAATATGTTGTAGTGTTTTGTTGTGCTTTACCTTGGCAGATCTACATTCTCTTGATTTTTCAAAGTTCATTTTGAATTTCTTTCGTTGAAATGCAAGAACTGGAATATTTCAGTAGTGTCTTGTCGTTGTTTACCTTGTCACAATTATATTCTCTTGATTTTTCAAGGTTCATATTGAAGTTCTTTCGTTGAAATGCAAGAGTTGGAATATTTCAGTAGTTTTTTGTTTTGTTTAACTTGTCTATGTTACATTCTCTTGATTTTTCAAAGTTCATTTTGAATTTCTTTTGATGAACCGAAATATTACAACTCTTGTAATACAATTAAAGAAACCCAAAATAAACTTTGAAAAATAAAAAGAATTTCACTGTGACAAGGTAATCCATGACAAAACACTACTGAAATATTTAAACTCTTGCACTTCAATGAAGTAAATCCAAAATGAACTTTGAAAAATCAAAATAATGTAACTGTGACAAGGTAAAGCACAACAAAACACTACTGAAATATTCCAACTCTTGCATTTCAACGAAAGAAATCCAAAATGAACTTTGAAAAATAAAGAGAATTTAATTGTGACAAGGTAAAGCAAAACAAAACACATTTCAATTAAAGAAATCCACAATGAACTTTGAAAAAATCAAGAGAATGTAACTGTGACACGGTAAACCACGACAAAACACTACTGAAATAGTCGAACTCTTGCATTTAAATGAAAGAAATTCAAGATGAACTTTGAAAAATCAAGAGAAAGTCACTGTGACAAGGTAAACCACGACAAAACACTACTGAAATATTCCAACTCTTGCATTTCACGAAATAAATTCAAAATGAACTTCTAAAAATCAAGAGAATGTAACTGTGAAAAGGTAAACCACGACAAAAATACTACTGAAATATTCCAACCCTTGCATCTCAACGAAAGAAATTCAAAATGAACTTTGAAAAATCAAGAGATTGTAACTGTGACAAGGTAAAGCACAACAAAACACTACTGAAATATTCCAACTCTTGCATTTCAACGAAAGAAATTCAAAATGAACTTTGAAAAATTAAGAGAATGTAACTGTGACAAGGTAAACCACGACAAGACACTACTGAAATATTACGACTCTTGTATTTCAACTAAAGAAATCCAAAAATGAACTTAGAAAAATCAAGAGAATCTTCATGTGACAAGGTAAAGCACAATATAAAACTACTGAAATATCCCAACTTTTACGTTTCAAAGAAAGAAATTCAAAAAGAACTTTGAAAAATTAAGAGAATGTAACTGTGACAAGGTAAACCACGACAAGACACTACTGAAATATTCCAATTCTTGCATTTCAAAGAAAGAAATTAAAAATGAACTTTTAAAAATTAAGAGAATGTAACTATGACAAGGTAAACCATGACAAAACACTAGTGAAATATTCCAACTCTTGCATTTCAACGAAAGAATTCCAAAATGGACTTTGAAAAATCAAGAGAATGTAAGTGTGACAAGGTAAACCACAACAAAACACTACTGAAATAATTCAACTCTTGCATTTCAATGAAAGAAATCCAAGATGAACTTTGTAAAATCAAGAGAATGTAACTGTGACAAGTTAAACCGTGTTTTTTTCAAAACACTACTAAAATATTCCTACTCTTGCATTTCACGAAAGAAATTCAAAATGAACTATGAAAAATCAAGAGAATGTAATTGTGACATGGTAAACAACGATAAAACACTACTGAAATATTCCAACTCTTGCATTTCAACGAAAGAAATTCAAAATGAACTTTGAAAAATTAAGAGAATGTAACTGTGACAAGGTAAACCACGACAAAACACTACTGAAATATTCTAACTCTTGCATTTCAAAGAAAGAAATTAAAAATGAACTTTTAAAAATTAAGAAAATGTAACTTTGACATGGTAAAGCACAACAAAACACTACTGAAATATTCTACCTCTTGCATTTCAATGAAAGAAATCCAAAATGAACTTTGAAAAATCAAGAGAATGTAACTGTGACACGGTAAAGAACAACAAAACACATTTCAATGAAAAAAACCCACAATGAACTTTGAAAAATCAAGAGAATGTAACTGTGACACGGTAAACCACGACAAAACACTACTGAAATATTCCAACTCTTGCATTTCACGAAACAAATTCAAAATGAACTTTGAAAAATCAAGAGAATGTAACTGTGACAAGGTAAACGATGACAAGACACTACTAAAATATTCCAACTCTTGCATTTCAATGAAAGTAATTCAAAATGAACTTTGAAAAATCAAGAGAATGTAACTGTGACAAGGTAAACCACGACAAAACACTACCGAAATATTCCAACTCTTGCATTTCAAGAAAGAAATTCAAATTGAACTTTGAAAAATGAAGAGAATGTAACTGTGACAAGATAAACCATGACAAGACACTACTAAAATATTCCAACTCTTGCATTTCAATGAAAGAAATTCAAAATGAACATTGAAAAATCAAGAGAATGTAACTGTGACAAGGTAAACCACGAAAAGACACTACTGAAATATTCCAATTCTTGCATTTCAACGAAAGGAATTCAAAATGAACTTTGAAAAATCAAGAGAATGTAACTGTGACAAGGTAAAGTACAACAAAACACTACTGAAATATTCAAAATCTTGCATTTGAACGAAAGAAATTCAAAATGAACTTTGAAAAATTAAGAGCCTGTAACTGTGACAAGGTAAACCATGACAAAACACTACTGAAAAATTCCAACTCTTGCATATCAACAAAAGAAATCCCAAATGAACTTTGAAAAATCAAGAGAATGTAAGTGTGACAAGGTAAACCACCACAAAATACTACTGAAATAATATAACTCTTGAACTTCAATGAAATAAATTCAATGTGAACTTTGAAATATCATGAGAATGTAACTGTGACAGGGTAAACCACGACGAAACACTACTGAAATATTCCAACTCTTGCATCTCAACGAAAGAGATTCAAAATGAGCATTGAAAAATAAAGAGAATGTAACTGTGACAAGGAAAACCAGGATATAACACTACTGAAATATACCACCCATTGCATTTTAACGAAAGAAATTCAAAATGAACTTTGACAAATCAAGTAAATGTAACCGTGGCAAGGTAACCCATAATAAAACACTAGTGAAATATTCAAACTATTTCTTTTAAACGACAGAAATCCAAAATGAACTTGAAAAATCAAGATAATTTAACTGTGACATGTTAAAGCGCAACAAACACTACTGAAATATTCCAACTCTTGCATTTCAACGAAAGAAATTCAAAATGAACTTTGAAAAATAAAGAGAATGTAATTGTGACAATGTAATTCACGACAAAACACTACTGAAATATTCCAACTCTTGCATTTCAAGGAAAGAAATCCAAAATGAACTTTGAAAAATCATGAGAATGTAACTGTGACAAGGTAAACCACGATAAAACACCACTAAAATATTCTAATTCTTGCATTTCACGAAAGAAATTCAAAATGAACTTTTTTAAAATACAGAGAATGTAAAAATCCAAAATGAAAGAAATTCAAAATGAACTTTGAAAAATCAAGAAATGTAACTGTAACATGGTAAACCATGACAAAACACAACTGAAATATTCCAACTTGCATTTCAACGAAAGAAATCCAAAATGAACTTTGAAAAATCAAGAGAATGTAAGTGCGACAAGGTAAACCACGACAAAACACTACTGAAATAATCCAACTCTTGCATTTCAATGAAAGAAATTCAATATGAACTTTGAAAAATCATGAGAATGCAACTGTGACAAATTAAACCATGACAAAACACTACTGAAATATTCCAACTCTTTCATTTCAACGAAAGAAATTCAAAATGAACTTTGAAAAATTAAGAGAATGTAACTTTAACAAGGTAAACCACGACAAAACACTACTGGAATAATCCAACTCTTGCATTTCAATGAAAGAAATTCAAAATGAACTTTGAAAAATTAAGAGAATGTAACTGTGACAAGGTAAACCACGACAAAACACTAGTGAAATATTCCAACTCTTGCATTTCAACGAAAGAAATCCAAAATGAACTTGAAAAATCAAGAGAATGTAACTGTGACATGGTAAAGCGCAACAAACACTATTGAAATATTCCAACTCTTGTATTTCACGAAAGAAATTCAAAATGAACTTTGAAAAATAAAGAGAATGTAATTGTGACAATGTAATTCATGACAAAACACTACTGAAATATTCCAACTCTTGCATTTCAAGGATAGAAATCCAAAATGAACTTTGAAAAATCATGAGAATGTAACTGTGACAAGGTAAACCACGATAAAACGATATTGAAATATTCCAATTCTTGCATTTCACGAAAGAAATTCAAAATGAACTTTGAAAAATCAAGAGAATGTAACTTTGACAAGGTTAACCACGACAAAACAAAACTGAAATATTCCAACTCTTGCATTTCACGAAAGAAATTCAAAGTGAACTTAGAAAAATCAAGAGAATTTAAAAATCCAAAATGAAAGAAATTCAAAATGAACTTTGAAAAATCAAGAGAATGTAACTGTGACATGGTAAAGCACAACAAAACACTACTGAAATATTCCAACTCTTGCATTTCACGAAATAAATTCAAAATGAACTTTGAAAAATCAAGAGAATGTAACTGTGACATGGTAAACCATGACAAAACACTACTGAAATATTCCAACTCTTGCATTTCAACGAAAGAAATATAAAATGAACTTTGAAAAAAATCAAGAGAATGTAACTGTGACATGTTAAAGCACAAAAAAACACTACTGAAATATTCCAACTCTTGCATTTCAATGAAAGAAATCCAAAAAGAAGTTTGAAAAATCAAGAGAATGTAACTTTGACATGGTAAATAATGACAGGACACTACTGAAATATTCCAACTCCTTCATTTCATCGAAAGAAATACAAAATGATCTTTGAAAGATCAAGAGAATGTAAGTGTGACAAGGTAAACCAAGACAAAATACTACTGAAATATTCCAACTCTTGCATTTCAATGAAAGAAATTCAAAATGAACTTTGAAAAATCATGAGAATATAACTCTGACAAGGTAAACCAAGGTACAAGCAGACAGTACAATGGCCATAAAAAAATTTCAAAAAAGTTAAAAAAAAAGTTAAAAAAAAGTTAAAATAAAGTAAAAAAAAGTAAAAAAAAAAGTTAAAAATAAAGTTGGGGGGGGGGGGGGCGGGGGTGTTGGTTGGAGGGAGGGGGGGGGGTTGGAGGGAGGGTGGAGGGATAGGGTTGAAGGATAGGGGTAGGACTTGGGGCCCAAGTATCAGAAGAAATTGTTTGTCTAGTATACATCTCATATTATCGTGGTATGCATATTCTCACGATGATGCCATAAAAATACCCCGAAACAGGTCAATTTTAACACCTATCAAAAATCCAATTGATAAATCGAATGTGCTTGAACTTGTTCCAGTTCAATGGAATGAACCTGTTGCGATATTGTGACGCTTAACATCAGTTGGGCAATGTCCCAGAAACAATACATTGAATGTATTTCTAAAATCATAATATATTCAATGGCTTGTGGGTTCAGTCAATTAACGTGTCGTTCTTTTACCTTAGGAAATCACGGGTCTCACGTTCGATTCCCATATCAAACACAAATTTCATAAAATCAATGGGAAGTTCCTTAGAATTTAAAAAATCGTATCATTGGAAAAGAAAAATATCATCATTAGAGTACAATAAAATGACATCAATAAAAAAAACTATTAAAATTAAAAATCCATATATTCATACAATAAAACATCCATACAAAAAAAAATTACTGTGTAAAATTAAAGGTAGCAGACAGATAGGAAATTACTATAGTATAAAGAAAACGAATCACTACCATGAAAACATCACGCACTTTGAACAGAGATCAGCACGAATTTTTACGGTAGTTGAATCAGGTCATTACACTGTCTGCTTGTATTGGCAGGTGTACTGTCCGCTACTTATCATTATAGCTATATGGGGAGACACTCTGCTACCTTAGATTGTAGCTATATGGGGAGACACTCTGCTACCTTAGATTGTAGCTATATGGGGGGACACTTAGATTGAACCATTACTACTAGCCATTTCAATTTTCAATCAGATGAGCCCTTTTTGAAGTTTCTACGACAACACTTTCTTTAAAAACCTTATATGCTCCCAGGGCATAAATTATAGCCCTTGCCCTGAGGGCTGTGGGGGAGAGTCTTCCTCAAAAATATAATATCTATATGGAAATAAACTACGCTGAACAAAATGATTTACTCAAAGATTGGATGTGTTTGGGGAGATGGTGGGTGTGGAAGGGGTGTTAGCTGCTTTGCAATCACTTTCGACTATTAAAAAGGGCATTAGAAGTTCCACTTTCCAATCGAATGAGCCCTTTTCGAAGTTTCTAAGACAACCCCTTCGATGCTAAGTGCCCTGGCATGAAAAAAAATAATACAATGTGCCAAGATCGTTCTTTACTTAGGCACCGCGATTGCGCTGCCAATGAAAAAGGACAATTTCAATTTCCAATCAAATGAGCCCCTTTTTGAAGTTTTTACAACAGCTTTCTATGTAAACCTTATATGCCTCCATGGCATAACTTACAACCCTTGCATTGAGGGCTCTGAGGGCGTTATCACAGGGGGATCAGAAGCTGGAACCATCTTGACCAAAATATAAAAATTATAGGTAATATTTCTTCGTTTAAGATAGTAATTAAAGAGATGCTTTTTAGTAAGTATGAATTTTAGTGTTTTTTTTTTAATAATGATATTGGTAAATGTTTATGGCTCCTGGGGGTGATGGTTCTGAATATGATAGTAAATTTAATGAAAATGTTAAGGGGTCAGGTTTTTGGTGCTGTTTGGAGACTGTGATATAGATAGGTTATTTTCTTTTCGTTTTTTATTGTTTTGTTATGTTAGTGTATTTTTGCCACCCCATTGGACAAGTTTTTACTTCTTGGGATGGCCGCTAAACTTATGTTAAATTGTTTGTTTGTTTAGAATAAACCTTTCTCTCTCAAAATACCTGACTTCTAGAACGTTCATCTACATTGAACAAAATGGATATTTCAAAACTTTGATTGGATCTGTTTGGAACAATGGTGGGCGTGAGAGGGGTGTTATTCGCTCTCTAATCACTTTTAACTATTAAAAAGGCACTAGCCCTTTCGATTTCAAATTCGATGAGCCCTTTTGAAGTTTCTACAACAACGCTTTCAATAAAAACTTTATATGCCCCCAGGGCATAACTTATAACCCTTGCCCTGAGGACAGTGCGGGGGGGGGGAAGGGGTTGTCATCCTTAAAGACACAATTTCCAAAACATTCAACCACGATGAATAAAATGGCTATCTACAAATTTTGATTGCATGTGTTTGGGGAAAATGTCGGCATAAGAGGGGGGTTATTTGCGTTCAAATCACTTTTGATTATCAAAAAGGGTACTAGTCCTTTGTATTTTAAATCGAATGAGCCCTTTTTCAAGTTTCTACGACAAAGATTTAAATAAAACTTTATATGCCCCCAGGGCATAACTTATAACCCTTGCCCTGAAGACTGTGGAGTGTCCTACTCAAAGGTATAATTTCCTGAACTTTGAACGTTGTGGGACAAATTCGTTATCTCCTAATTTTTATTGGATGTGTTCGGAGAAATGGTGGACGTGGAAGGGGTGTTAATTGACTTCCAATCACTTTCGGTTATTAAAAAGGAAACTAGCTATTTCAATTTCCAATAGAACGAGCCCTTTTTGAAGTTTCTACGACAACACGTTCTATAAAAACCTTATATGCCCCAAGGCATAACTTACGACCCTTGCCCTGAGGGCTGTTGGGGGGGGGGGGGTTGTCATCCTCAAAGTCCTAATTTCCAGAACTTAAAACTATGTTGAATAAAATGGCTATTTCAATATTTTGATTGGATGTGTTTGGGGAAAAGGTGGGCGTGAGAGGGGGGTTAGTTGCCGTCCAATCCCTTTTGACTATTAAAAAGGGTACTAGCCCATTGAATTTCCATTCAAATTAGCCTTTTGATGAAGTTTCTAGGACAACGCCTTCTATAAAAAACCTTATATGCCCCCAGGGCAAAACTTACAACACTTGCCCTTAGGGCTCTGGGGGAGTGTCCTCCTCAAAAACATAGTTTCTATCAGGAAATCAACTACACTGAACAAAATGGCTATCTCAAAATTTTTATTGAATGAGTTTCGAGAAATGGTGGACGAAGAAGGGCTGTTAGTCGCCTTCCAGTCACTTTTGACTATTAAAAAGGGCACAAGCCACTCTAATTTCCAATTGAATGAGCCCTTTTTGAAGTTTCTACGACAACTTCTTCGATAGGAAGTGTCTTGTTCTAAAGGAAAAAAATAATAAATAGTACATTGTGCCAACATCGTTCTTATATGCCCCCAGGGCATAGCTTAAAACCCTTGCCCTGAGGGTTGCAGGGGAGTGTTCTTCTCAAACTATATTTTCTATGTGGAAATCAACTACGCTGAACAAAATGGTTATGTCAAAATTTTGATTGGATTTGTTTGGGGGAATGATGGGTGTGGGGTTGGGACTAGTTACCCTCAATCACTTTTGACTATTAAAAAGTGCCCTAGCCACTCCAATTCCCAATCCAATGAGCCCTTTTCGAAATTTCTACGACAACCTCTTCGATACGAAGTGCCCTGCTATGGAAAAAAATAATACATTGTGCCAAAATCGTTCTTTAGTTAGACAGCGCGATTGCGCTGCCTATGATTGAACCAAACTCTTGGTTGATTATTGATGATTTAGCTGAATCCATTGAAGAAGGGTGTCAGGAGATATACAATTGTTCACTGTCCGATCTCATCATGAACAGATTTCCGTAACCCTAATTCTACACAATCTCTTTCACCAGATCAAGCGTATAAGGATACTTACTTTGAAGTGTACTTACTATATCATCTACAGGGTTATATGTGAATTAAGTTCCCTCATAACTTTGAACAGTCAAAAAAATCCGGATGAACCGAAATTTCTACTCTTGGTATACAGTCAGGCTACAAATAAACCCTATGGTTATATTCTACGGGACCTCAATCAGAACACACCAGAGGATTTATGTGTAGTCACTGATATTTTTTGACAATGAAATTACCGTATCTCTACCAGTTAATAGTAAAAAAAAGGTCGTTAGTACTCAAATATGAAGTTTCTACTGAAGAAACTACATGAACACCGGCAATTATTCTCTACATGGTCAAACCCTAAAAACTGACTCAAACAGAACTCGGGCTCATTGGATTACTAATCAAAAGTTTTAGTGCCTTTTTTGATATTCAGAGTGATCGGAGGGTGGATAACCCCCCCCCCCCGCATCTAGTATTTTCCGAAATGCATCTGATAGAAATTTTGTGATGTCCATTTGTTGTCATAGAAACTTCGAAAGCGGTTCATTATATTGGAAATTGAAAGGGCTAGTGCCCTTTTCAATAGTCAAAAGTGATTAGAGGGCAATTAACCCCCTCCCACACCCACTGCTTCCCAAACGCATCCAATCAAAATTTTGAGATCCAAATTTTGTTCAACTTCATTGAAAGGCCCGGAAATTATGTCTTTGATGATTACACCCCACCCCCGTCAACAGCCCTCAGGGCAAGGCTTATAAGTTATGGTCTGGGGGCATATAAGGTATATTATAAAGGGTGATTGTTAAAACTCTTGAAGGGGCTCATTGGATTGGAAATCAGATTTTCTAGTGCCTTTTTTAACATTCAGAGTGATCAGAGGGTGGATACCCCCCTTGTAATTCCCCGGAATGAATCTAATAGAAATCTTGAAATTACCATTTGTTGTCGTAGAAACTTTGAAAAGAGCTAATTCATGTGGAAATTGAAAAGGCTAGTGCTGTTTTTAATAGTAGAAAGTGATTGGAGGGCAACTAACCCCCCTCCCACGCTCACCATTTCTCCAAACAAATTCAATCAAAACTTTGAGATAGCCATTTTGTTCAACTCAGCTTAAAGGTCCAGAAATTATGTATTTGAAGATGACAACCCCCTCCCCCCAAAGTCCTCTGGGCAAGCGTTGTAAGATATGCCCACTGCGTATTTAAGTTTTATATAGAAAGAGTGTTCGTATAAAATTTGGATGGGGCTCATTGGATTCCTAATCAGAAGTTTTAGCTGCCTTTTGAGATTCAGAGTGATCAGAGGGTGGATACCCCCCCCCCCCACACACACACCTCGTATTTTCCCGAAATGCATGTGATATAAATTTTGAGATGGTCATCTGTTCTCTTGGAAACTTCGAAAATAGCTCATTTGAATGGAAATTGAAAGGGCTTGTGCTTTAATTATTAGTCTCAAAAGTGATTGGAGGGAAACAAGCCCCCCTCCCTCTCTCATCAATTTCCAAAGTACATCTAATCAAAATTTTGAGATAGGCATTTTTTCAGTGTAGTTATTCCCCCTTCTCACTCAATATTAGCAACGCACTGCCTAAAATAATCAGACCCCGTCCCAGAGGTCCATATTCTCAACTTTTTCAACTGAACAGGCGTTTGCCCCGATACCTAAAATTTACAAAAATAAAATTAGAGGATACTATGAAAATAAAAAAGGCTATAAAGATAGATAAATGGAAAAATTAACTAAAATTTTGTAAACTTTACTACAAAAATAACTTACAATCTTAGCTTAATTTTAAGAGACAGAGTTCAACTGAAAAGAAATCCGAAAAGTTTAACTGATTGATCTCCTTTTCTAATAAAAAATAAACTTTATTATAAGATTAGCATCGGTTTTTCAATTATTACTGGGTAATCTATACCTTTCTCTCATCTAAAGTTTCTCTTCCTCCCACAAAAATTCCTCAATTGAAAACTCCCTCAGTGTGGAATCCTCACCCCCTCCCAAGAAGTTGCCCTCGGACAATTCCATTATTGCTGGAAGTTTCCCAAAGAAAATTTCTTGAAGACGATTCTGCCTGAACAGTTCTTACTAGCATACTTCCCTTTGAAAAAAATGATATCTCTGATAGCTTTCAAGTCATGCAAAAAAAGCCGCCCTGTGTGGAATATTTTGCCCACAAATCCACCACCCTCAAATGAAAAGTTTTTCCCACTTAAAAATGTTCCTATGGGGAGTAACTCTAGGTGATAATTCCCCCATGAAGATTTTTTTCCGTGGAATAAGCCCCCCTTGCCAAAAAGTAAAATCTCTAAGATAATTGTAACCACCCTGAATATTTCCCATAGAATTCTCACGAAGATCTTGACATGTGAAATTAAGTCACCTAAGAGAAAGTAAGACATATAAAACGAATTTAGTATCTTCTGCTACATAAATGAGAAAAATATTGAAAAATGGCGAGGGTGACCAAATGTTTTCTCGTAATGGACGATAAAATTAGATTTAGTCAAAGCAGATAGTAGTTGTGAGACAAAAGAGGGGTTATTCGTATGTGACTTTGTTTTAAAACATTAGGCATTCGTTTTTTGTTGTAAGACAAAGAGCTGGCGAATAGCCTACGTGTGACTTTATTTTCAAGAAATCTTCAAACTGTTTTTTTTAGTCTTGTAATTTCAAATCACTGGTAAAAATTTAAGCCAAACTTTTATGACGTCAAATAACGAGAATGTCAAATAAAATTAGAAAGTTATTTTTAGTTGAAGCTATTTTTATCGATAAAAAATATTTTCCCCTTATAATACAGATAGATTAATAAATTTACTGACCTTACTCACAGAAACAAAAATTACCATACACCTCAACGAAGATCGAAATCCATATTTGTTTCAGCAAACAATAATCAATAGAATAAAAAAAATTAATAAAGGTAAGCAGACTACAAAATCAGAGGCAACGCTGTAGCGTTGCCTATAGTAAAGGCCGTACGGCCCCAATGTTTTATTATTTATTATTATTATTTTTTTTCCAGAGGCACTTCATATGGAAGGGGTCGTCGTAGAAACTTCAAAGGGGGCTTATTCGATTGTAAATCAAGAATTCTAGTGCCCTTTTTAACAGTCAAAAATGATTGGAGGGAAACTAGCCCCCCCTCGAGCCCATCATTCCTCCAAACACATCCAATCAAAATTTTTTTGATAGCCATTTCGTTCAGCGTAGTTGATTTCTAGATAGAAAATATATTGTTGGGCAAAAGTTTTAAGTTTTGCCCTCGGGGCATATAAGGTTTTTATAGAAGACGTTGTCGGATGGATAAACCCATCCGATAAAAATTTCAGGTGACGATTTTCTTAAAAATAGTTCAACCATCAGACATTAAAACTCCAGGGTCGACACAACCCCTCAGGACCCAGGGATAGGGATCTACTGAAAACCAATTTTATGACAAATGTTTTCTTTTGTACTTAATATCAGTAGTAAGCTAGATTGTACTCCGGCCAGTGTTTGCGTAATATGCCTTACCACGGTCCAGATACCTATTACTATGAACTGTACATGCCTTAGAAGAGAGGTTTTCTAATGTTACAATCAATTTTTGAATGCACTCCGACCAGTGATTGCGTAATATGCCTTACCACGGTCCAGTTAACTATTAATATGAACGGTACATGCATTAGAAGACAGTTTTTCTAATGTGTCACTCATTTTATGAATGCACTCCGACCAGTGATTGCGTAATAAGCCTTACCACGGGCCAGGCATCTATATATTTGAACCCTACGCCTAAGGCATGGATATGTCTGTAGGTTTTCAACGAATTGGGGTTACCAAGGTCATTTGCAAAGAGGTACCGTTTATAGAGAAGCTATAGTAATTTGAAATATGATATGGAATTTGCTTGAATCTATCGACTGTGTCTACGTGCCCAGACAAACAGGTTTGTCTACTAGACCCATTCTAGAGATCTTCACACCTTTGCAAAGAGGAACGAGTATATATTGAGTGATGATTAGAATTTGAATAAAAGGACTAGTTTTCTTTACACTTCATATTATTAAGAGAATTGAATTCAAAGAGAATAGTTTATTTGCAAGGATATTAGTGAAAAAAAAAATTAGTGGTTCATTTACACTATTGGAGATTAATGATGGACCCAACAGCAGCAGCAGCAGCAATATACGGGTACCTAATGTAGCTGTGGAAATAACCACTGGGTGTAGACTATGTCTTGAATGTGACATTATGTATGCGAGATACGTGATATCATTAAGCAAATTTAAGCAGGAGGAGCAGCTGTGTTTTGCTGGAAAAGTGAATATTCTCCATATAAATAAACTTCGGTCAGCATTAGATGTCCTAACGAAATATATTGATGAGAACAAAATGCATCAGTGAATATTATTATTGTAATTATGTTCAATAAAAATGTTTCTAAATCAATGGTATTTTTTTCTTTTTCTATAGTAGACAAGCGTATATTTCATAGAGTAGAAAAAAGAAATTCTGTTTAGTCTGAAGTTGGTTGGGAGAGAGTTATGACTAAAAAAATGGATGGATTCGAGAAAGATCGAGTCATGAAGAATCTAGTTCTTATGGACCAGCGTTTGATTCTAGATGAGGATTTTCTAGATTTTTCTACTCAAAGGAAGATATTTTCTCGAGGAATACTTGTCGATATAATGAAAACTGATTCTCCGTCATTAGACTATTGTATGAAGCTTCTACAACGTTGTCCAAATTCATTCACACAATTTATTGATATATTGATCATGACACGAAAAAATTACATTGTTAATATGCTTTTAAACACTAGTTTAGAAATTTATGACTTTTTTTCATAAGATAGATGGTGCTCAAGGATGACTGACTCCTCTATCTGTCTCTCAGACATTTTTTTTGTTGCTAGTTCAGTTCCATTGTGGCAGTGAGAGCGATAACACATGAAGAAATGTTCCATACATGTCCGTTATGTATGTACACACAGGGCAGCTGGTCATCATGTGAGAATGGCACAATGATTGAGGAGTATGATGAAAAGTGTGGAGTATGCAACCCGTGTTAAGTACACAGAGGATATTCTATACAAATTAAATGTTGTAAGTCATGTCTTGAAAAGGCGTGCGACTCATCCTAGATGTCACCTACATTCCAATTGTCAGCTTGGTAAATGCAAGCAATGGGAGAGTACACATCCTGGTATGATTGGAAAGAATTCTAACTGTGAGTTTATTTTATTGCTACGAGATTGGTCTTTTCGTGGTTTTAGATTTTTCTGGGAGGATGACCCGGGTCAAAGATTCAACTGTTGGAACAACAAAAGAATATGGTTTCTAAGTCATCGTTGTGAAGACACAGGGTGTTATGATTATAAGCCCACTTATTTTTATTTGGCTATGACGGACTGTGATTCGACATTTGAGGACACTGTTAAATTGCTTCAAATAGGCAAATTGAAACATGTGAATTCTTTAGAATTAATGAGAATAGTATCACTGACTATACAAAGAGATATGACAAGAGAGAAGTCACACTCTACTGTAGAAAATGTGACCCTGGACTTGCACTACATCAGGATCAGTACACTGTGAATTCAGATAATCTACCCGCACTAGTTGTTGTCGACAAATACCTAGTAGTGGATGAAATCTAAAGAGTAGAAAAGTCGTTTTTATCATGTATATAATTTTTTTTTTATTAATAAACAATTTAAAATACAACTTTAGAAAATTTTATTCTTAGGGCACAAAAATCGATATTAAATACACTTGTAAGTATATTCTCCACTCTAAATTCGTTTAATTGAGGTAAGTCAGCGTAGATGTCGAGACCCTACGTGTAGTTGTAGCCACGACATCTGAACAAGAAAAAGAGTAGTTCATGACAGCCACGAGTCTTAGTCGCTAAATTCTGTACTCGTCGTAGATGTTTAATAACGGTTTTCCCACTGCTTTCAATTAAGTTGCTTATGCTTGATGTGTAGGAGCTATACGATAAGCCTAAATGGTCAAAAAATTCTGTACCCGTTCCAGTTTGGAAGATGCTAAGAAACAGACAGGTCGTCAAATTCGATGGTCTACTATTAGCACTGATTAATATCTTTTTAACACTTTGAATTTTTTCAATGAAGTCCGATGTTAGGGACTAGGACTTATAGCTAAACCTGTCATGATTCATACTAAATGAATTGAGTATGTGGTTTGGGTTCAGGGTGCTAGGTCTAGTAAAACACTGCTGTCGGGGATGATTTCCGAATAGGTTTCAAATTGACTCAGTGATAGTAGCATAATGCTCTCGGTCAGGGCATTGGCAAATGCACATTCTAAACATACGGTCCGTGTTAGTAATATGCTCATAATCTGTGTGCCCGACAAATTAAAAACAATAACTCCAAAATTTTTGAAAACATTGAATCGGTTAGATCATTCTCAAATTTCCATATTCCATTCAGTTGAGAGTCGTGATCTAGGGATTGCATTGTAAATTCGAACAGCGTTCGATAGAATTTTTTGTCAAATGATCGAGTGTACAGTAGAATATAATTCACTTTAAAGACAAGGCTAGATAGACTAAAGAATTTAAAATCGTGGGGGGATTCAGTCCTGGATCCAACGGCACCCCCACTCTTGAAACAGGCCGAATCCTATGTTGATGGGATTTCGCCACTGATAACCTATTAATTACTATAGCTAGGAGAGATCGTGGCTATGTGACGTTGAGGGGTGATCGGATGCAAGAAAAGAAGTTTAATGTTGCTAAAATTGGTTCTTAGCTTTTCCACTGCAAATGCAGTTTTCGTACGTGGAGAATTTCCGAAGTGATAATAACATTTGCATCTGGTGCTGCTGGAAGTGTTTTTCTCAAAATGAAATTCGATGGGGTCAGCTTTAACCTTATGTTAATCTTAAGAGTGGGGGTTAACCATTGTGATATATTTAATAACTCATGATTTAATTTTACAACTAGCTAATGCTCCTGGGTAAATGATGTCGTCAGCTGGCCGTCAGTATCAACACCTGTTAGATATTCATAGCCCGACGATTGTCCTCTCATCTCCTTGTACGCCTTTGGTTTCACCATCATAAATTTTATGTATCTTGCATAGTTGGATAAATTATTGCTAGTGCTCACCAATGTTACATTGATAAATACATTAATTTGTTTGAATAGGTTGTGTAGAATACAGCTTTCATAGGAGAGACCTTCTCCAGCATTTGGAGTTGTATTATCTGTCTTTTTCGTCAGCACCACATTTAAATCAATAAATGTTGACGACAAATCAATGAAATAGTCTTCATTGAAAAATAATTGAAATTTTATATTTTCCAAAATTGGTTTTTGGGGGTGAAACTGTACATATTATACGTACTTAAAGCTTTTTTAAACATATTAATCAATGAATAGAGTCATAGATTTACTGATTGATTTATATTATTCATTTGGATGTAGATAAGACATCATAATAGAAGAAATTATTCTTTGATATAACAATCCGTCCGTACTTATTATTCGGCTGCTTCTGCTTGGAAGTTGGTTTTCTAGTCATCACATTCATTGTTGATGTCCTTTGCTTCCTTACTGGCGGGATACTGATGAGTGAATTACACGAAACCATTTATTTAAATAAATACCCAGTGTGTCTGTAATTTAAGTCTTCACCGACCGCTCTTGCTGAAGATCTAATATGTTACTTTACATTCCTATTGAAATTAGTGCCTAATCCCCAGTCCTGTAGTGTGGACGTAGCAAAATTATATGCAGTAGGACAAAGATATTTTCCGGCAAGGGGTAATGAAGAACGAAAGAACCTTACAAACCAGCTATCAAGACCATAGCCATAAATGTTACTACGCCACTTGTAGTAGTCCAGTTCATTGCCTATTCGACGTGGACTCAAATCACAAACATAGCAGTAAATATAGGGACAGACAAAAGTTATTATTATATTTTTAATTTTTTTTTTGTTTTGAACTTCCTTTTAGTTTAAAAATTGTAGAAAAATACATTTAATAAAAGCTAATAATTTTTATAATTCTAGTTGATAAACAAATTAAGTTCTTATTGTTAACTGGCAGAGCTACAGATATATGGCGTTTAAAGAACTATACTGAAGATGCTTTATATTGTAGTGGTGAACATGTTCTAGAGCGGTTTTTCGGTGTAAATCTCAAAAAAGGGCAACAGTTGAATAACAATACCGAGATGTTTCAAAATATAAAGCGTATAAAAGTATACCATTGTCCGTTGAGAAGCTAGATTCATAGTCTGCATATTATAAATGCACACTACCATTACAATTGTCTGTGTTAATAATATTGTTTTTAAAACCAATAGACCCACGTCAAGTTTTATTTAGGAAAATTATTTCATCATAAAATGGGTTAGTAACATAAATTTTCCTTTGTCCTGTCGAGTAATTGAAAGTGAAACCACCTTTTTTTTCGACTTGCAATTTTTGTGTTGATAAATAAACACAGTTCATGCATGTTCTTTTAGTCTCTGTAGGGGATTTTAGCACTAGTATACTGATTAGAGTCAAAAGTTTCAATTTGTCCTTCATCGCCGAATTCAAACGGTAGTATTTTTATTTCATATTTACTGCCCCTTCTTAGGATATCATATGTATTTTTGAGAATACTTTAGATAAAGGTTACTTCATATGCGCCATCAAATTTGATTGTGGGGGAGAGTTTTGTCAAAAAATAACTTGTCCTATTCAGGTCATTGTAGAGAGGATTGTAAAAGTTGGACATGAAAGTTACATAGAAATCATGGGGCATTGTCAATATCTTCAACACCGATCCAAGAATCAAAATCAGACTTGTATCCTAGCCATCGGACAAGTAACTGTTCCTTACCCCTGCGACTACGTCTCTTTAATACATTTTCAATGTGATAAATTTCACTACCATTTTTTACTTTTTGTAATTCAAATGCATAAAAGCCACTGAGAATCTCCTCATCATTGGTATCCCGAATACGAGAAGTTACGGGTTTAATGTCAAGGATTTTTCCCACCTTAAAAAATTCGGTGGACCCCAAATAGGTCTTCTTTTCAAATACATTACTTGTTCTGTGAATTCGAACCATATCACCAACATTGAATTTATTTTTCATCTTCTTGACAGCCGAAAATTCATTGGAATACTGTTTAAGAAAGGTGTCAATTGTATCATGATCAGAATGATGAACTTCCGTTGGCGTAGAGTTGGACAACGATCGATGAGGTCGTTGATTATAAATCAACATGATTTTATCAATATCATGAATAAAAGCCGATGTATTTTTTAATTTACAATATCTTGAAATTAAAAGTCAAATTCTTCTTATCAAGCGTTCGGCCAATTCAGCCTTTATAGGACTGTGACTATGATAGAGTAGTGTATTTTGTTTCTCCAGTACTTTTCCAACATGAGGATTAACAACTTCACTACCATGCTCCGTTTTAATTTTTTTATATGTATACTGTTGGATAATACTTTCAATGACCTGAGAAACTTCACTCCCACTCTTTGTTCGAAATGGACTTGCATATTCATAAAGACTATAAACTGCGAGTGAACGTATATTTTACTTTTATGGTGTACTGTGATGCATTTGAACCTCGTCTTGAGTCAGGGGATCTACTATTATTATCTGCACTGGGTAAAAGGCTTTAGTTTTTCGATATTGATTGGTACAAATTCTATGATTTATATGCATAGTGTAACGTGATTAATTTTGTAGATAGTATTGTATGCTTTTAGTGTTAACACCTGTTACTTTGGAAAGTTCGGGGTACCTTAAACTCCCCACCTCACCAATATTTTCATAAACAACTTTCAGAAATTCAACCAGTTTAAACATAAACACGTTGTGTAACGTCGGCTACCCTGGTGTATACTGGCCGGTGATGGGGATGGTGGTGATGATGACCGGATACGTCCTCGCTTTTGTCTATCTATTAGCAGTGGGATAATGTTCTACAAAACTGATTTAAAATATGCGTCGCACAGTTCATTTTTTAATGTTGTCAATTTTGGTGTTGTTGTTGATGATGAGGACGCCTTCCAATTATATTATTTTAGAATTATTATGTTTCAGTAAATACTTTTGGTGAATTTTAATGCCTTTAGAAATTTGTATATATGATAGTCAAATGATACTAGTCATTTACGATTTGTAACCATATCATAGATTAAATCAAGTAAATTATAGCTTTTGCCTTGAATAATGATCCCTGTCCCATTGCTCTCAACTTGAATGTGATCACGTTCCAAGAGATAGGCTAGGAGTCATGTTATTTTTTCAACCGAATATGGGGGGCATTTATATAAAAATTTAATTAATAATTAATACCTATACAACATAGTCAATTTTTTTCCAGCAGCAGCAGAATCTTGAGGAGATGATTCTTTTTTGGGATCAGCAGCAGCAGCAGCAGCAGTGAGATTCGAGCGATAGGACCTGTGTTTGTCCACTCCGCAAAGTCCATTTTGAAGTAAAAGCAGTTTTTATCATCATCGATATTCTCTGGGTCAATTTTTAGTCATTGTCAAAGTGTGTTCTCACAGATTGCGTCGGACGTGAAAAGCGTTTTATAGGGTCGTATAGTTATTTTTTGGCTAACTTCTCTCTCTCTCTCTCTCTCTCTCTTTATTGAACAATAAGTACAGTAAAATACAATATTCTCTAACAATGTGTGAAAAAGCTAACACCCGTCAGAAGAAGTCGAGTAATATTTAAAATATCTAATTTCTTTTTAGAGGCCAATGTACGTACAATGGAACGATGTTGCTTTGCCTGTTGCTTAACTACTTCTGGCACTTGAACATTACCCTCGATCAAATTTAAACAAAGTTCAGATATTCGATTAATGAACTTGTTTTCAAGACAAGGTTTGAGTGTGGCTTTCCGACGTGGAGGTTTTGCAGTGCTTATAACTGAAAATAGATTTCTATTTTCACGTCGTTTCTTTAGTGTCATGATAGCAACTAATAGGTCTTTGTAGAGCTCACGAGGAGATATACTGTAATTTTACTGTCTAAAATATCTGTGACTACAGGCAGATCCTTGGGTGTATTTTGATTAAGATCCAATAGAATATAGCCGTATGTTTTATTAGCTGTCTGATTTTCTGCTTAGAGAAGAAATTTGAAGGCTCCCGGATCAATTTACTTATTGAGATTCATGAGCGAACTAAAATTATGAAAAGATCTGTAGATGATATAGTAGGTGCAGTTCAATGCAAGTGTTCGCATACATTTTCTCTCATGAAAGAGGTTTAGTAGAACCAGAGTAAGGGAAATCTGTTCATTATGAGAGCGAACAGTGAACAGTTGTAGCATTTCCTGGGACCATTGTTCAATAGATTCAGCCATATCGTCAATGATCAACCAAGAGTTTTGTTCAATAATGCTGAAAACATCAAGTCCCTGCATGAATTGTATACGCACAAACCCCATGGTGGTGGTGGCACTCGCTTTTATTTTATCCTATGACTCCTGCCAAATACTATATAAATAGTAGATTTTTCTCTGCTTTTACACAAACATTTTATCACAATTTTTAATTATTTTATTTAATAGTGTTGTTTTGCACGACATTGACGGTACACACAGAAACGATCTGAATGGTGTTTTAAATTGATACATGTTCCCTTCAACAGTTCACCTGGACAACTAACTGTAGACAACGGCCGTTTAATTACTAAATAATTTCCATATTACTATTACTACTACTACTACTCCGTTCAGGAATAATAATAATAACGAGAAGAAGAAGAAGAAGAATAAAGAATAATTTTTTCTTTTTTTATATACATAAAAAAAGGTGAAAATACTTAAAAAAAAAAAATTAAAAAATACTACATTTAAAAAGGCACATTAAACATGAAAAAAAAAAAACACTTTTTTTTAATTTATTTATTATAAAAAAAAATACAACATTTACATAACCACTAGAAAAAAAAAAAAACACTTAAATAAATAATCTTTTTTTTCTGTTTATTTATTTATAAAAAAATACAACATTTATTGTACTAATGTGCACACACACACACACACTTGTGAAATAATCACATACACTTTTACTTACAACATTTTAAATTTTGGGGTCCCCCCTCCCCCCCCCCCCCGGGGGGCGGCCGCTGCGGCGGCCGGGGCCGGGAAGCACCGGGCACGCGGGGCCCGCTGCGGGGGGGGCGGGCCGGGGCCGGCAATAAATACTGTATATTTATCTGGCGATCAAGCACACACACACACCTCACTACCACACCACCCCCCCCCCCCCCCCACCATATAAAAGATTAGTTTATAGAAAAAAAAAGAATTAAAAAAAAAACCTCCTTCCCCAAAAAAACCTAAACAACCCTTTATACTTTTTTTTTTTTAGTGAAATTATTCTATATTTTTTTTAAAGATTTTTTTTAATTTATATTTAACATAAAAAAGGGCGTTAATTAAAATAATCAACGTTTACCAAAAATAAAAACAAAACACAATTAACAATAAATTGTACGATATGGCAGACATTGAGTGTTTTTATACTCTAACTGTGCATTTTTTAAAGTTTATATAGCGAATCACAATTAATTTAGCCCGTGGCCCCAAACTACGTTTCACACAGTTTCTATACACACTCATGTCGAAATTATTTTTTACCAAGTGTGTAGGTACCCCCTTGCAAACTTGTTTGATATCCTTGCCATGCGTTTCCACACAGTATACCTTCGGTCCAGGAAACACACCACTGGATATCAGATCGCTACCCGTTTTGGGAAAACCATTATTCAAAATCAACGAAGAGTACAGGATTTAGCGACTAAGACATGTGGCTTTCATGCACTACTCTTTCTCTTTTTCAGATGGCGTGGCTATACCTACAAGCACTTTCTCGACATCCACGCTGACTTACCTCAATTTAATGAATTTCTAGTGGAGAACGTACTTACAATCTTTTATAATATTGATTTTAGTATCCTAAGAAGAAAATGTTATAATGATGCATGCGAAATTGTTTATTAATAAAAAAAAAATCATATACATTATAAAAACGACTTTTCTACTCTTTAGATTTCATCCACTACTAGGTATTTGTTGACAACGACTATTGCGGGTAGATTATCTGAATTCACAGTGTACTGATCCTGATGTAGTGCAATGTCAGGGTCATATTTTCTAAAGTGGAGTGTGACTTCACTCTTGTTATATCTCTTTGTATAGTCAATGATACTATTCTCATTCATTCAAAAGAATTCACATGTTTCAATTTGCCTATTTGAAGCAATTTCACACACAGTGCCCTCAAGTGTCGAATCACAGTCTTTCAAAGCACAATCGAAATCTGTGGTCTTATAATCATAAAACCCTGTTTATTCACAACTTTTACGTAGAAAACATTTTATTTTGTTGTTCAAAAATTTTATTTGTTGACACGGTTCATCCTCCCATAAAAATTTAAAACAACTACAAGACCAATTTCTTAGCAAAACAATAAACTCGCTGTTAGGATTCTTTCCAATCATATCAGGATGTGTATTCTCCCGCTGCTTGCATTTATCACGATGACAATTGGAATATATGTGACATCTAGGGTGTGAGTCGAACACCACTTCAAGACAGGACTTACAACATTTAATTCGTATAGCATATCCTCTGTGTAATTAACACGGATTGCATAATCCACACTTTTCATCATACTTCTCACTTATATTGACTTTCTCACATGATGACCAGCTGCACTGTGTGTACATACATAACGGACATATATGGAACATTTTGTCACATTTTAACGCTCTCACTATCACAATGAAACTGAGCTAGCAACAAAAAAATTGTCTGAGAGAGAGAGAGAGAGGAGTAAGTCATCCTTGAGCACCATCTTTCTTATGAAAAAAAGTCCTAACTTTCTAAACTAATGTTTAAAAGCATATCCACAATATAATTTTGTCTTGTCATGATCAATATATCAATAAATTGTGTAAATGTATTTGGACCACGTTGTAGAAGCTTCATACAAGAGTCTAATGACGGAGAATTAGTTTTCATTATATCGACAAGCAGTCCTTGAGAAACTATCTTCCTGTAAGTAGAAAAATCTAGAAAATCATCATCTAGAATCAAGTGCTTGTCCATAAGAACTAGATTCTTCATGACTCGATCTTTCTCAAATCCATCCATTTTTTAGTCCTAACACTCTCCCAACCAACTTCAGACTAATCAGATTAGATTTTTTCTACTCTAGGAAATATACGCATGTCTACTATAGAAAAAAAGAAAAAAATACCATTGATTTTGAAACATTTGTATTGAACATGATTACAAAAATAATATTAACTGATGCATTTTGTTCTCATCAATATATTTTGATAGGACATCTAATTATGACCGAAGTTTATTTATATGGAGAATATTCACTTTTCCAGCAAAACAAAGCTGCTCCTCCTGCTTAAATTTGCTTAATGATATCACGTATCTTGCATACATAATGTCACATTCAAGACATAGTCTACAGCCAGCGGTCATTTCCACAGATACATTAGGTAGCCGTATATCGCTGCTGCTGCTGCTGTCGTTTTCATAATTAATCTCCAATAGTGTAAATACACAACTAATTTTTTTTTTCACTAAAATCCTTGTAAATAAACTATTATATTTGAATTCAATTATCTTACTAATATGAAGTTTAAGGAAAACTATTCCTTTTATTCAAATCCTAATCATCAATCAAGTTATACTCGCTCCTCTTGGCAAAGGTGTAATGACCTGTAGAATAGGACTACCAGAAAAACCTGTTTGGTACGGGCGCGGACGCAAAGTATATACCTTCAAGCAAATTCCACATGATATTTCAAATTACTATACCATCTATAGAAACGGTACCTCTATGCAAATGACCCCTGGTAACCGTCCAATGCATTTAAAACCTACACACATATCCATGCCTCAGGCATAGGGTTCAAATATATAGATGCCTGGCCCCTGGTAAGGCATATTACGCAATCACTGGCCGGAGTGCATTCAAAAAAATGAGTGTCACATTAGAAAACCTGTCTTCTAAGGCAAGTACCGTTCATAGTAATAGGTAACTGGACCGTGGTAAGGCATATTACGCAATCACTGTCAGGAGTGCATTCAAAAAATGAGTGTCACATTAGAAAACCTGTCTTCTAAGGCATGTACCGTTCATAGTAATAGGTAACTGGACCGTGGTAAGGCATATTACGCAATCACTGGCCGGAGTGCATTCTAGCATACTACTAATATTGAAAATTAACATTAAAATTATAGTAAAATTTTGAACTGATGAGCTTTCAGCAATTAATATCATTTTACATAAAATATTCAGATTAATTTATTAGCTCTTTTTAAAGTTGTTAAAGACGAATATAGTTTCTCTACAGACAAATTTTTAAATACTTCCTCCTTTTCTAACTGTAAATAAAAACCAAAAGCCTAATGGGTCCTTGGCGCTTAACTGAAAACGGATTATTTTACAAATATTTTCTTTTCCAGTTCTTACAGCATCGAAAATAAAATATATTTACAGAGAAATAAATTATTGAATTAATGGATCTTTTAACAGTTAATATCATTTGATGTTGTTTATACTTTCCAAGACTTTTCAAGACGCATATAGTTTTCAGTAAAGCGTCAATGACGTAGTAGGTTTTAAAATTTTACAGTGAGAGAAGGAGTCATACCCAAACTCTTGTTTGTAGTGATTTCTGTTCGTTTCAAGCTTGATTTGCACATTCAATTTAGTTTTACTCGCTTTAAGATTTATTTGTCAATTTACATTAATATCTATTGTGTGTTTGTTTGCATTGATTGTTTATTTAATTTCTATTCGTTTTAAGTTTCATTCATACTTCAATAGGAAAATATTTTTTTTTTCATTTTAAGCTTGATATCCATATTCAATCTAAGCATTGCTCGCTTTAAGATCGATCTATTCACTTATATTATTACTTGTTGTATGTTTTTGCTATGATTGTTTATTTAATTTCTGTTCATTTTGGGTTTCATTTATTCTTTAATAATAATTTCTGGTTGTTTTGAGTTGGAATTTTAAAAGGTATTTGTATCTGCTGAGCTTAAATTTAAAATGGCCTTTACTTTTCTTTGAAAAACCCATTTTTCGAAAAGTTTTTTTTTAATTAATAAAAAATTAAAGGACAGAGGAAATGGGAACAAATAAATGACGGACAAGCAGGACACAAGGTCAAGCGGACCTATCCTATAGCATAAAGGGTGAATTCACCCTCAAAGTCCTTGAAATTGGTTTAAATGAATTGGATTAACAAATCAATATCCGGTGGAAGGGAGCTTCCTAGTTTTTATCGGTACTATTTTTTTTAGCATTCAAGACGCGAGAAGTGAAATTTGGTTAATTCTAATCAAATACAACTAATTTTATGAAAATGTAATAGTTTAGAAACAAATTTGGGCTATATATTTGGACATTAGGGGGGAGGAGTAAGAGCATAGCATATATTAAATCCGTAACCTAACCTATGTTCCTTTTTTGCCCATAAACCCCAGCAAACTAAAGTATAAGTATTCTTCCCGGAGTGAGAAACCCCTGTTTGTCTAGCGACTCAAAGAAATTCTCTCTTACAGAAGCTGCTTGACAAGTTTTTCGCGTCACAATCACGATCCAATTCTCCAGTGTTGGCAAGCTGAAAGAACAATACCTTTTTATCTCTTTTCCAAGACGTTATTGAAGCTCTAGAAGCAGATCAAATTAACGTGCAGGATTAAAAATCGAAAATATAAAATTATTATTTACTATATTTTAATTATTTAGAAATATTATTTGAAAATAAGAATGGCAATATATACCATAAACCCGATGTTGAATAATATGTAAGTAGCACTTTCATGTGTGTCGGAACTCATCCTTTTGACTACTTTATTTCTAGTATTTTTGCTTCATACCACTGTATATATAAATAGGCAGTACGTTTACCACATATGATTTGTGGCTCTTCATTCTCGGTGCGAACAAAAAGCTCCTCCCACTTATTAATGCATTAGCGGGTTAGTGTATATGCGTCAATCAATGAGAAATGGCTTGAAATTGTATTATTCGTAATTGCGAAAGCAGAAAAAACTTGGTGAGCCGGCCAAGTGGTTTTCCACACTCCCATCTCACGGCTGTGACTGACTTTACATACACATTTTTACTAAATATACTATTTATGTACAGCGGACTTTACTCATACGCCTGTACAGGATTTCTAAAAAAGGGGGCGGGGGTTGATGAAATTTGTTGAAATAAAGATTTTTTTTCTTCTAATAATTGGTGGAATAGATTTGATGGTTTCAGGAGCAGATCCAGTTTTTTTAAGGGGGAGGGGGCACAAAATGGGTTGATCTGATAAACTTACGTAAGGGGCAAGTTTAATTAATGCAAACTTGCGTTAATTAGGTAAATTACACTACATTAGACTACGTTAGGGGGGCCCTCGCCCCTCCTCTGGATCCCCCACTGGATGGTTTATCATTTTTTTTTCACGTCGTGATATTTATTTTCTCAGATTATAGTTCCTGAGAAACTTGAAGAAGGCTAATTAACTGTTTCGGCGGAGAGCTGAGAAAAGACTAGTTTCGTTTTCAATCAATGTTTCCGTATGAAATGGGCAGACCTTTCCTGAACTTCAAGGAATAAACACCTCTGTTTGAAACTCTTTGCACTTTGTGAATTTAGATAGCAATAAGGGTTTCTGATTGAGACCAATTTTAGGACTTGGGTTCTAATTATTGGTTGCTGTGGTAAACTTTGCCACAATAGCCCTATCCAAGAAAATTCCAAACGTCTGTTAAGAGATGTTTTTCGTAAAATTCTGAGGGAGTTTTCAGAAAATTGAAGGAAATCACACATTTTAGTGGCAGATCCACGATCTGCCGTCAGCGGTCCAATTACCTTGGAACACGTATTTTGGGAGAAACTTTCTCAAAATGCCTTTGAAACCAACTTGAGACTTCAAAACCTACTTTTAATTCCTAAAAAGATCTAATAATAACACTGCACTACTAATTACCGATTTTCATATATAAATAGGAATAAAATAATTTAAAATTAGTTTCTTCAATTTTTAGTGTTCCAACGTTGAAGCTGAGTTTCGCGTTCAAGAGAAATCTGACTTGTCTACCCGTAAAAAGATCTAATGTCGCTTATGTTTACGTTCTCTGGAGCACTCGCACCTCGGTCTGGGTCTTTATAATGGGTGATATAGGGAAAGATCATAATGCTTATTATATATACAGTGCTTCATACCGAAAAAAACTGCATTGATTTTAAATTATTAAAGCCAATATTGTATAAAAATATTTTATAAATTATATTTTACAGAAAACTTGCTTTTAAAAATTGTCTTTTATCCGCTCTGTCTCGTAAAAGTTAAAATGCATTAGGATTTAGTCATTCTTATAAAAGTTACATTGTTTCTTTTGAAATTAATAGTCTTATTAATTAAAAATCAATCCGTTACAATATTTGAAAAACTGTATATCTCTGCTTGACGATAACTCTGATTCAGGGTACAGCTAATTATGTTATATATACCAGTGCTTCCATTTCTACTATATTTTAGAGTAGACTACTTTATTTTAAATGTTTATCTTTTAATATTTTTATACTTACTTTAGTACTTTATTTCTACTTTAAATTTGGATTTTCCACTTTTTTCCTTGCCGAGCCTATGGATTTTTGTTACGGAAATAGGAATTTTGGGTAAAACGGCGGGATTTCATCAAAAGCGATTGACCAACGTTCTAGTTTTTGTCGGACTTGCGGATAGATCTACGTAATTTGAAACAAATAACCGACGGGGAAGGACTGAAGGTTTGATTTTTGGAACTGGGTGGCATCCATCAAGACGCCAAGTTGAGTGTTAAAGTTCACTAGCGTTCTTCATGTAATTTGGTTTATTTTTGGACTTCCCTGCTCCAATGTTGCTGTGAAGAAGACTTTTCAGCATTCTGAAAACAGTAAAAAATGAAAAGAGGAATGGGTTCAAAAAACGTAACTTTGGCTGCGACGATTTCTGTCAAGTACTGGATGAAGCGTAAAGGCCCCCCTACGTTCACCGAGGGTTTAAAGAAAAATATGACTTACTTATTTGACTTATGTCTCCTGCCGGGCGCTGCTCGGCGTAGAGAGTGACGTGTGCCTCCTCTATCCACTTCGGTCCATGACAAGCGTTTCCACATCGCTCAACCTGATATTTGCCATTGTCAGGAGCTCGGACAGGCTGTCAGACCATCGTTTCTTCGGTCGGCCACGAGGTCACTTCCAACCAGCTTTGACAGGGTCGAAGTCATGGATCGTTTTCGCAGGTATGTGTGGAGGCATTCGAAGCAGGTGTGCGAACCATCGTAGTGTTCACTCGGCTGCTTGGGTCGAAAACCGAGACTGCTTGGTGAGCTCCAGCAACTTCTCATTGCTGACGAAGTCGAACCATCGTAGACCTTCGATCCTCCTCAGGCTCTTCGACTGAAAGATATCGATTGCCTTGAGGATTGTGGCTGAAGCTTGCCACGTCTCAGCTCCATAGAGCATCACAGAGCTGACGAGGGCGTTGAAAATCCGCAGCTTTGTTGTGCGACTGATGTTTGGTTTTTGTCAGAGGTGACGGTTCAGTCTGCCCATGGCAGAAGACGCTTTGGATATTCTCGCTTGTAGTTCAGAAAGAAGCGAGCCATCTGAAGAAATTATGGAGCCCAGGTAGGTGAACCTTTGGACAACTTCACTGCTAGTGGTGCTATCCAGGCTAACTGAAGGATTGGCTGCAGGGGAGGATGGGTCTATGGCCATAATTTTCGTTTTAGTCCAGTTTATCTATAGTCCTACTTTTGCAGCCCTCTTCTCGTAGGATTCGAAGCGCTTCCAGCAACTGCTCCATGGAGTCCGCCAAAATGGCCAAGTCATCGGCACAATCAGCATCTGTAATCACACGATGTCCAAACTTGAGTCCAAAGCTGAGACATGAAGTAGTCCTTGTCATAATGTAGTTTATGATGACATTGAAGAGGTCTGGGGCCACTGCACATTCTTAGTGCACTCCTGTCGTGATTTGGAAGAGCGGGCTGCGTCGGCCGTTCACTTGAACACTGCTCTCCGTCCCATGGTGTAGAGCTTTGAAGAGTCTGTAGTATTTCTCAGGGAGGCCTGTTGATTCTAGAATCCGCCAAAAAGCTTCTCGGTCCAATGAGTCTAACGCAGCACGGAAGTCGACGAATATAAAAAAAAGCTTTTTGTCGGAACTCCGTGGCTTTTTCTATGATTTGTCGGATCGCAAAAATCTACTCGATGGATGAACGGTCTGACATGAAACCAGCTTGCTCCGGTCACCTGATTTTACGATTGATATTTCGACATCGATCTAGCAGGACCATTGAGAAAAGTTTTCTCAGGACAGACAGTAGGATTATTCTACTTTAGTTCGAGCAGTCGCTTCTAGAGCCTTTCCTCTTCCGTAAAGGGATAATGACACCCTTCCGCCAATCTTCGGGAATTATCTCGGTTTGCCAGATTTTAGAGAACAGTGTGTGGAGAAACAGGAGCATAACAGAAACTGCATATTTTAGCAGCTCCGAACTCATGCCACAGATACCGGCAACTTTACTGTTCTTGAGCCTTTTTACTGCATTTCCAATTTCTGAGGGGCTGAAAGGCTCGTCTGGAGGAGCATCTGCTTCGGGTCTTCGACTGCCAGGTTGGCTTGGCTAGGACTATCAGTAGGAGGCATAGACGGCCTAGTTTTGTTCAGGAGTGAGCAGAATGGTCCTTCCACTGCTCGAGACAAGAACCCTCATCAGAGAGAAGTGTCCCATCCCTGGATAGGACGGGTCCCAATTCTGGTGTTTTATTTTCTGTGAGATCACGGAGGTGCTTGAACAGGCTACCCATGTCTTTCTTTTTTGCTGCTAGGTCAATTTCATCGGCTTTTCTTGCAACAAACTGAGTTCTGTCTCGGTGAATAAGTCTGTTCCGCACTTCATTGAGCCTTCGATAGGTGGCCATGTCCCCAAGAAGTCTTGCCCTCCGGTTCTAGAAGGTTCAGTCTGTCAGTCTTTCTGACGTCGTCAGCATGTCCATTGACGCGCGATGGTCGAGATCTTAAAAGGAGGTCTGGATCTGAGGCTATGTAGTCACTTTGCGTAGCACTTGATTTTCTTGTGGAGGGTTGCTAGTCCAACCGACCCTAGCCCTGGAATCTGATTAGAGCTAGGTTTAACCTAGATACTGAGATTCCCGGGGTGGGTTCCACCCGCCACATCAGTTTTTAGCCACCCTGATCGGAGTGTTTAGTTAGGGGATGACCCCATATCCAGAGGCACGTGGTCAGAAGACAAGGTCTGCATCATTCCGGACGAAATCGATCTGCCTCCAAATACGATGGGGATGGCAACAACAACGATGACTTGGGGTATTAATCTTAGTATTTGGTGTTTTCTCTTAAATCTTATTATTTCGTAGTTCTCATTAAATTTTCCTGAACATAAATTAAAGTGCGTCTACATTCGGCATTTTCTGGAAAACTGGGAGGCAGGTAGCAGTCTAAACTAGTTAAAATCAAAGAATTCAGAAGATCAAAATGCAGGCGCTGACCTTAAATCAAGCGTTATACGATTCATTTTTGCTACCATACTCTGCTTCAAATAAACAACTCAATATAAAAAAAAGTCAAAATAAAAATAATGCCTGAAAAAGCGACCAGTTGGATATCATTCATGTTAATCCTTCGTACCAATTCAAATAAAAAGGAGGTTGTCGCAAAATAGTAATAGAGAAGGAAAAAAATGCCAAGCAAAACACAAATAAATAAAATATATTTATATAGTCCACAATTAGATACCTGGATACGGAATCTATAAATCAAAACCGAACTTATTTAGTCGATAAATACGAAGCATCATTTCAAACAATCGTCAAAAGAAAATATTCTGGCACACGTAAAAAGTCTTGAGTTGCAAAATAAGTCGCCTTGAAGAAATGTTATTAAAAGTCAGCTTAATAGGCCTTTACTTGTTACTTAGAAAGAAGTCAGAAAATAGGGGAACATCGAGGGATTTTGGTATTGAAAATAGGGATTTTCCACCAGCCTTAAACGGATCGAAAAAACTTAAGTAAAAACACTGGTAATATAGCGTGAAAAGCAATTTTGTTAACGTTCCTGTTCAAATAGTAAGCACGATAACATACTTACTTCCGGATTGTGTCCTACTTTAATTCTACTCTTTTTTTCGCACTTAAATACTTTATTCCCGCATTAGTGGAATGGAAGCACTGATATATACATCAAACTTCTGTTCAAGTCAACTGGTAGGTGGTTTTTCCGTAAAGTTGTCAAAGCCAGTATTATAACCAAAACATGTTAGAAACAAAGGTTTATCAAACAATATGCTTTTAAAATTGTTTACAATAAGATGTGTCTTGTAGAAGTGATATCAAATAGTCTGTGGTAAAGAACTGTAAGTAAGGAGTGACCCGGCTCAATTTTAGCCGCAACTCTAAAAACGAAATTTTGATAACAAAAGATATATAAGAAAGATTGACTTACTAGGCTAATTCCAAATATTTAAGTTTAGTCTTACCCATCAAAACTAAGAGCCTAGGAAAATTTGTCTGCATTTCAAAAAAGGGGAGAAAGACCTTCTAGAAGTCATATCACTTTAATGAAAAGCATACCATCAGGTTCAGCGTATTAAAGAACCGTAGTAGTTAGCTAGTATGCACCGCTACGAGCACAAGAATATACAGTGCAGTTTGACGAGCACATTGAAAGAATTATACAAGAATATACAGTGCAGTTTGAAAAGCACAAGAAATTATACAAGAATTTACAGTGCAGTTTGACGAGCACATTGCAAAAAGCGACAGAAACCTCCCAGTTTAAGGACCTATAAAGCGATCAAACACCTTATATTTGGAACCATAGATGAGATGTGTAATGCAACCAGACGGGTTTAGACGATACAAGCTTTACCAGATTCATTCATATATTACTATAACATGTTTTTTTTTCCTGGTTTAATATTCAAAATTAAACTTCCTTATATTAAATGTTCAAAGACGCTATTTTTCTAAAAATACTGGTTTTCAGCTGGAGGGCTTATATTCATGTTTTTTCACTATGAATAGAGACTCAATTGGTCTTTCTGCATTAGTTGAAAAAACAACTTGAATTAAGCCTCTTATAGTTAAATTATTTCATTTTCATATGATGAACTCTAAAAGGACTAAAGTGAGTAGATATTTATTATTCATTTTAATCAAAAGGTTTTTCGTTATAGCTGGCTTATAACAATCTGTCATATTGGTTTTCTGATTGACAGGGGACCACATATCTTTAGTTAGTTTTATAGCAGCTGTTCAGGTATACGGGTATTTGGCTACAATAACTAGTTCCCAATAGCATATTCTATTTATAACTAACAGATAGCAATTATGGATTAATCCAAGCTAAAAATTGTCATTTTTGTCAGGAATTACTAAAAAAAATCTATTAGATCTGAATGTGCGTGTGTTGCAGCTCATGGCCCATTATTAGGGAAGAAGAGGGGGAGGGGTAGAAAAAAGAGTAGGGATGTTGAAGAAAGGGGGATGAGAAAAAAGAGGAGGGTGGGGTAAAAAAATTGTTTTTTTTATTTCTTTATGGATCTTATTTAAAATATGTTTTATGGCAGTCATATATATATTGGCTATTTGTCTAAAAATGCTTCTTAAGTACTTTACAGAAATATCTCATTTTAAGACTAAAATTAAACAATACGTCTCCTTAAATATAAACAATATCGTTAATGTATTTGGAGTGGGATTTGGGGAAGTGAGAGGGGGGCAACCCCCCATTAATATTCTGAATAAATATCAAACGTAGCTAATAGTCAAAATTTTTTCTTTTTTTTCTTTTATCATATGTTGAAGTGGCGTTCTATTTTTGTATGTGTTTTAGGATGATAGGGATTTAACTCTATAAGGCTACAAGTTACATAGTGAAAATAAAATTGAAATTAATTTCTTTTCCAGGACACTGGTAATCAAATCCCAGGCCAAAAACGGTCAAAGTTGGATGCCGGGCCTGATAGCACTGACAAGGACCTAATCATATCCTTGAACTTGAGAAGGGATAGTGTAACCCGCTTTGGGTAAGCTTCAGATGGACAGATAACTTCTAACGACCTACCTGCAATTTCTAAGGTAACCCCCATTTATCAGATAGTTTTCAACTTTATAATGTGCTCACAATTTGCATATGAACAAAGGAGTAGGGATGTTGAAGAAAAGGATGGGGTATGGGGAGAAAAAAAGAGAGGGTAAAAAAACCTTAACTTTGCCACATGACTTTTGCTACTTATTTAGTACCTGGTAAACATTTGAGTAGAACTGTATTGAAATACTTCATGAGAAATAGGCTACCGCTTCTTACTGAGCTAATGGTAGCTCCTTGACAGATATTTTCTCATTGTTGTTTATTTTATTGCTATTAGACAACCGTCGCATTGTGTGTGCCATAGCAACTAGTAAACTCGTATCGGGCTTTTTTCTGCTCAATTATTTTCAGTGAAATGAATATCATACAAATCGTAAAATATAAAATTGATTAAGCTCTATTTGACTACTTTATATGGGTGAAGGGTGGCAAGTATTTAGCCAATATAATGCTAGGAGGGAAATTAGGTTTTGACGGGGTGAAAATGGTACTTATTTAGTACCTGGTAAACATTTGAGTAGAACTGTATTGAAACGTTTCATGCGAAATAGGTTATCGCTTCTTACTGAGATATTGGCAGCTCCTTGACCAACTTTTTATTGTACTTTATTTTATTGCTATTAGCCAAACTTCGCGTTGTATGTGTCTGCCATATAAATTAGTGTATCGGTTTTTTTCTGATCAATTATTTTCAGTGAAATTAATATCATAAAATCACTATTTCGCAAAGGAAAAAAGGAGTAGGGATGTTGAAAAAAGGGTGGGGAAACAGAGAAAAAAAAGAGAGGGGAAAAAACCTTAACTTTCTACATGACTTTTGGTACTTATTTAGTACCTGGTAAATATGTGAGTAGAAGTGTATTGAAATGCTTCACGTGAAATAAGTTACCGCTTCTTACTGAGCTATTGGCAGCTCCTTGACAAATATTGTTTTTATTGTACTTTATTTGATTGCTATTAGCCAAACGTCGTGTTGTGTGTGTGTGTGTGCCAATGTAACTAGTAAATATCTATCGGGCTTTCTTCTGCTTAACTATTTTCAGTGAAATTAATATCATAAGAATGGTGAAATATCAAATTGATTAAGGTATTTTTGGCTACTTTATTTTTTTTCTTTTTTTCTATGTGCTTTAGGATAATAGGGATTTAACCGTATAAGGCTACAAATTACCTAGTGAAAAAAGGAAATTAATTTGTATTCCAGGAAACTGGTAATCAAATCCCTGGCCAAAAGCGGTCGAAGTTGGATGCCAGGCCTGAGAGCACTGAAACAGACCTAATCAGATCCTTAAACTTGAGGAGGGATAGTGTAATCCGCTTTGGACAAGCTTCAGATGGAAATCTAATGACCTACCTGCAATTTCTAAGGTAACCCCCATTTATCAGATAGTTTTCAACTTTAGAATACGCTCACAATTTCGCATAGAAAAAAATGGGTAGGGGTGTTGAAGAAAAGGGTGGGGGATGGGGAGGAAAAAAAAGAGAGGGAAAAAAACCTTAACTTTGCTACATGACTTTTGGTACTTATTTATTAGCTGGTCAACATGTGAGTAGAACTGTATTGAAATACTTAATAAGAAATAGGTTATTTCTTTTTACTGAGGTAATGGCAGCTCCTTGACATATACCTTTTTTATTGTACTTTATTTTAATGCTATTAGCCAAACATCACGTTTTGTGTGTGCAATACCAACTAGTAAATATCCATCGGACTTTTTTCTGCTCAATTATTTTCAGTGAAATTTATATCATAATAATGGTGAAATATAAAATTGATTAAGCTCTATTTTGCTACTTTATATGGTTGAAGGGTGACAAGTATTTAGCAAATATAATGCTAGGAGGGAAAATAAGTTTTGATGGGGTGAAAAATTGACATAGCCTTTTAACTTTATAAAATAATGGATATTTCACAAGGAAGAAAAACCCTGTTTTTTATAGATTGATGAATTAGCACCAGCATCAGTTCAAGAACTAATTATTTGTAGTGAACCTGCGTCAATAATTGCATCATCAGTGGAGTTTAGAGACGAGAATATTCTAGTTGTTGATAACACGGAGTGGGAAAGTGGCGTTCTAAATGATTGTTTTGGGAACATGGCCAATCAAGATGACTTAACTTGTGACATAGATATGGTGGAGGACCCGGAATGGACAAATAGATTTATGAATGAGCATTTATGTGATAGTACTACATGTGCATCTAAACCGGGTCCTCATACAGAAATCCCTTCACATGACAATACAAACTGACTTTATCAGCTATCCCCAAATGTCCTGGGAGCCAAACTCAGCGAATTGGGTGATTTCACACCAGGGTCCTCCAATGCAATTGAATAGACTGGGGGGTGGTGCTATTAACGATTCTATGCCACCCACCACCATTGAGGTTAACGATAGTACTAGTAGTAATGAAATATTACCCCCAAAAGCATTTACACTTCCCGATTTTTTTCCTTTCTAACTCTACATTGCATCATACAAACGTCTACCGCGCTGAATTCGGTGACCCCTTCAACTCTTTGGTGTCAGGGGATATAATAACACATCCCCTCAATATTACTCATTTATGTGTTAACAGGATTCGAGCCCCTGTTGAAAAACAGATGGGGGCGTAGGGAAGGAGGGGTGGTTTTAAAGCATCAATAGCAATAAAAAATTTTCAATAATAAAAATGCGAGTGAGCTCTATTCGAAATACTTGCATACAGAGATGTTAGCAATTCTTCAGCATTTATCGAATTATGATGAGGTTTTTTTTTAGATTGGGTTAGTAGCATTCCAACTAAACTGGAAAATTATGACAAGGGGGTAGTGTGTCGGTGGTTTTATTTATTGAGATTTTAAACGATAAAATCTGTAGATTTAAACAGGACTTTATTTTAAGAGGTGGCGGGAGAGGGCTACCTTTTTAAAATATCATTCAGATTTAGAGGGTTGTCAGGGGATACAACAAATCTGTTTTGATGCGAGGCTACAGTGTTTCAAGTATGCATTTTTTATTGCTGCCTATAGACCTCTGCGCGATAATGCAAACAAGAAAAAGTTGGAAAAATTAGCAAATAATGGTAGGAAGGGGTCAAAGTTTCCTATAGTAGATTTTAATTGTTTAAATGGTCAATTTCCCATGAAATTAAAAGGAATAGATATTTTTGAGCGAGCTGATGCAAATTTAAGGATTGGTGTCACGGTATTGCAGTATGAAACAGAATTTGAGGAGGGCCAGCGTTCTGATCAGAAGGGGGTATTATTTTTAGCGCGGGCTCCGTCTATTGAGTCAGGGGAGCATTGGGTTTGGCTTCTATACGCACCACCCACAGAGCCGGATTGAATTGGACTTTTAATCCAATTACAGATATTAGTATGGTTTTATGCGAGGGTAAAAAGCGGGGTGGTGTATGCTATTACTGTCTAACATGCCTCTCAAGATTTGGCTCTGATTTAAAGTTAAAGCATCGCATGAGACATTGTAAGCATCATGGATACCAGGCTGTGGAAACGATAAGCGGAGATAGAGCAAACTTACGTTTTAAGAATTTCCAGAACACGCTCCTACAGAGCAATAAGATCCCTTTGGACTGCGAAGCGAGACTCACAGATGTGTACGATTCTTCAAACCCAAGTCGTGTTAAAATATATGAAGCCCTAGGGGTCTCTTACGCTCATGTGAAAAGATATTCCAGTAATACCATGCAGGTATTGGATGTATTTGAGTCGTTGGGTGGTGAAGACTGCATGCACTCGGCATTGGTCAGTCAAATCAAAACAGCAAACGGTGCAATTTCGCGACTTCGTTACACAAACTATCCTATGCTCCTATCACCAGATGACAGATAGGCCATTAAAAATCGTAAAATATATTGGGTTTGCAAGGGAGAATTTGATGATGGTGTTGGGAATGGGGGAAAGAGGATGCATTGTGGTCCATCCATGGTGATGGACCATGGTCATTTGTGGCAGGAAATTACTTCGGGAGGGAGTAACTTTAGAGGGGTTGCACATCATTCATGTAATTTAAACGTTAGACAGCAATATTTCGTGCTGGTTTTTATACTCAATTCCAATTACAACTTAAATTTATTTTACCGGCAATGGCCCGCATTGCCAAGGGAGGAGTTGTAAATAACGCATGGATAGATGTTTCTTTTTCATATAATATCATACTCAAATCATCAAAGAAGCTTTTGCTTCTAGAATTCATGTGAAAAATAGTTGACAAGGGTAAAACGTGCCTGACTAAAATCCACTTTTAGACTCTTTCAGCTTCTTCCCCAAGTTCTTAAGTCAATTGATTAAGGTACAAAAAAACTACAATTTTGATAGCTTACCCCTCCTTAAACAGCTCTTCCCCGATGATGAAATGTATTATTTATTAACGTGTAATGGCATATTTGCAAATGATTAGTACAACTCTACCTCAAGGCTAGATGAGATGTCATTACTGCCCATTGAAGCCTTTTACAATTCTCTTACTGAGAGTGAGTGCACCACTAGCGACTATGAATTTGCTAAGAGGGTTTGGACAAAGGGTGGGTGTTAAAATGTTTTTTTTTTATTGTAAACTATACATGGCTAGTGACATACTCACTCTTCTGGACATTGTGTTAAAAAAAACGGATAAAATCTATGGGGAATTTGGTTTGGATTTAGGGTATTATTTTTCCGTTCCTCGTCTGGTGATGGACTTGATACTTAAAATCAACAAAGAAGAAAAAGGTCTGATCACCGATGTGGATCAGAATCTGTTTGTAGAGAGATCAATTAGGGGTGGATATGTTCTTCACGGGGATCCTATCATGGATCCCCGTGATAACAGCATACCTATGAAAAGTCAACCGCAGATATTTTTTGGATATGAATTCTCTTTACCCATCTGCAATGTCTCACTATTGTTTGCCGTGTGGGAATTACAAATGGCTTAACAATCTATGTGCTTTGAATCAACATTACTACCGTTGAGGAGAATTGGGCAGAGGGATGGTTTTTTGAAATTGAGAGTGAAATACCAATGGGAATCCATGCCTCGGTAAAAGGCTTTGATTTTAAGTGCATAAATAGACCGGTGGGTAGGGAATCTCTGAGCCCCTGCAATTTATCTTTAGTAGAGGATGGGAGTATGCACTGGGTGCCTTCAAAGCAAAAACTTATTCCCGACCTCATCCCGAAATAGAATATTGTTCATCACGTGCTATTGAAATGGATAATGTCCCATGGTTTCAAAGTCACGAAGATTCATAGAGCCCTCCAATTTGGTCATAAACCCCATATGAAAACGTTTATGGAAACCTGTGTCAGTAAATTTTTACAAGCGAAAACGAAGGTCGAAAAGGAAATCTATAAATTAATTTTAAACTCAACCTTGGGTAAAATATGCGAAAGCGTACGAAACAGAAAGTCGATTCGACATTGTAACCAATCCCAAAGTTTGTGCTCGAATCATTGCGGATTCAAACTTCACATCGTTCACTGTCATAGACTCTGATATGGTGCTCTTACATCGTAAGAAAAGAAACATTGTTTTAAATAAAAATGTTGCAGGTGGGAGTAAGGGAAATATCTAAAAAACTCATGTTGTCATTTTATTATAATGTATGCAAGGTACAATGGCCGATTGAGGGACACGTTCAAGTAAATTACAGGGACACCGATTCACTCCTGTTAAAAGTTAAAACTGAAGATTAAAAGAATGATTTGGAAAATGGCGAGTACCTTAGCTCAAAAATGATCTACACCAACAGGAGTGAATTCCTCTACCCAGAGCTAGTGAAACGCCAGGCCCCAAATCAATTGTTTTGTATTTGCGTCTGAATATTTTTACTACATTCCAAATTGACTAAATTAGAAGGCTTCACCAAAGCACGGCAAAATCTAAAAATAATAATAAGAAACAAATTATCAAGAAGAATCACCCCGTCATGAAAGGTTAATAATATTTTCTACGAATTTAGTCTTTGAAGTGATCGGCTATTAATATTTTTGAATTTGCTCTTTAATTCTAGCCTATTTGCTATAGAAGGGATTTGGTATCTTATTGAAAATTTACCAATTTCACAATTAACCAAAGGTAGATGATAGAATATTGCCTTTTGAAAAGTATTTTTTAGTGTTAGGGTATGCATAAAGGCGTATTTAATAACTCTGTTGATTACAAAGTTTGAACAGATGAGTTAAATTTAACACAGTTTATTCTTTCGATTTTCCTATGGACTAAAAGGTTTAACTATCTTGATTATAAAGTTTGAACTGATGGATTAAATTTGATGAGGTAAATTCAGTGAATTTCCCAAAGAATGAATATCTTTAACTCTGTTGACTACAAAGATCGAACAGATGAATCAAATTTGACGTGGTTTAGTCATTGAATTTCCTAATCACTAAAAGGTTTATCTCTGTTGAACATAAAGTTTGAACTAATGAATTAAATTTGACGTGGTTTATTCCTTTAATTTCTTAATCACTAAAGGTTTAACTCTGTTGGTTATAAATTTTGAAAAGGTGAATCAACTTTGACACATTCTTTTCTTGAATTTTCTTAAGGACTTAAATGTTTAACTCTGTTGAGTATAAAATTGGAGCTGATGAATTTTACTTGACATTGTTTATTCAATACACTTTCTCAAGAATGAATGACTTTAATTATTTTGATTACATAGTTTTAACAGATGAATAAAATGCTAAAAGGCTTCACTCTGCTGAGTATAAAATTTGAACTTATGAATTAAATTTAACATGGTTTATTCAAAGAATTCTCCCACGAGTTCTTACCTTGCACTCGGTTGAGTGTAAAGTTTCTACAGATGAAATAATTTTGACACGGTTTATTTGTTTGATTTTCCTAAGAATTAGGTTTTTTTTTTGGGGTATAAAAAAAGAACTGATGAATTAAATTTGACACGGTTTATCCCTTGAATTTTCTAATGAAAAAAGTTTAATTCTGTTAAATATAAGATTTGATCAGATAAATTAAATTTTACATGTTTTACTCCTTGAACTTTCCCAAAAATGACTATCTTTAACTCTTCTGATTACAAAATTTGAACTGATTAACTAAATTTTATGTGGTTTATTCCTTGAATTTTCCTAAGGAATAAAAGATTTAACTCAGTTGGATTAAAAATTTGAACAGCTGAATTGAATTTGATACGTTTACTCCTTTAATTTTCCTAAGGACGAAGGGGCTTAACTTTGTTGAATATAAAGTTTGAACTGATGACTTAAATTTAACGTTGTTTATTCAGTGAACTTTCTCAAGAATGAATAGCCTTAACTTTGTTAATTACAAATTTTAAGCTGATAAATTACGTTTGACAAAGATTTCTTCCTTGCATTTTTCTAAGGACTAAAAGGGATAACTTTGTTGAGTATAAAGTTCGAGCTGATGAATTAAATTTGACGGGGTCTACTCAATGCACTTTCTCAAGAATGAACAGCTTTAATTATTATTGATTACATATTTGTACTAGATGAATTAAATTTAACATGGTTTATTTAGTGAATTTTCCCAAGAATTTTTACCTTTAACTCTTTTGAGTGTAAAGTATGAACAGATGGATTAAATTTGACACGGTTTATTCACTAATTTTTCTAAGAACTAAAAGGTTTAACTCTGTTGGGTATAAAATTTGAGCTGATGATTTAAATTTGACATTGTTTATTCCTTGAATTTTCCTCAGAACTAAAAAGCTTAACTCTGTTGAATATAGGATTTGATCAGATGAATTAAATTTGGCACGGTTTATTCCTTAAATTTTCTCAAGAATGAATAGTTTTGACTCTTCTAATTACAAATTTTCTACAGATGAATTAAATTTGCTGTGGTCTATTCCTTGAATTTTCCTAAGGACTAAAAGATTTAAGTAAAAAAATTTGAATTTGATTCGTTTACTCCTTGAATTTTCCTAAGGATGAAAAAGTTTGATTATAAAGTTTGAGCAGATGAATTAAATTTGACACAGTTTATTCCTTGAATTTTCTTAAGGATAAAAAGATTTAACTCTGTTTTTTTTCTAAAGTTAGAACACAAAAATTAAATTTGACAAGATTTACTCATTGAATTTTCCTATAATCTAAAAGGTCTACGTTGAATATAAAGTTTGAACGGATGAATTAAATTTGATAAGTTTTATTCCTTGAATATACATAAGAACTAAAAGATTTAACTCTGTTGAGTATAAATTTGAACTTACCAAATAAATTTGGAGTGGTATATTCAGTTAGTTTATCCAAGAATGAATAGCTTTTACTCTGTTGATTACAAATTTTGAACAGATGAATTAAATTTTACACGGTTTATTCCTTGAATTTTCCTCAGAATTAAAAGGTTTAGTTCTGTTGAGTAGGAAGTTTGAACTGATATACTAAATTTGTCGTAGTCTATTCAATGAATTTTCCAAAAAATGAAAAGCTTTAACTCTCTTGATTACAAAGTTTAAAGAGATGAATTAAACTCGACACGGTTTATTCCTTGAATTTTCATATGAACTAAAATGTTTATTTCTGTTGAGTATAAAGTTGGAACTGATGGATTAAATTAAACGTGGTTTATTAAGTGAATTTTTCCAAGAATGAATAGCTTTAACTCTCTTGATTACAGTTTGAACAGATGAATTAAGAACCACCTGTGAGCCTGGTAACAGTTTCCATGTATGAAATTTCTGTTCTTGCATCTTTGAGTTTTGAAGAAGCATTCTAAACAATGGAGTTGCTATTGTACCTGAAGAAAATAATGGAAAAATAACAAAGTAATGCAATGAATTTCTTTATTGAAATAATGACATATACAATACTACATGTTATTAATATCATCATATAAACAATTTAAATTTTTTGAATTTGTTTATTAAATGGTTCATTAAGTTTTCGCTTTACATGGCATTTATTCCATTTCGGTGTCATACACGGCCTTTAGCATGTTTTCAGCTACAGGTTCAATGTGAGTTTTGTCAGTAGTATTATAGGATTCATTGAATGTATCTCTTGATAAAGTGTCGATGGTAGTATTAACGTTTGCTGGACCTTTGTTTTTCATCGATTCATCTTTCGATTCCCTAGTGATATTTTCTGCCGATGCCCTTTTTATTTTGTCTGTGATTTCACTGTCTATTACTACATTTTTGTACACAGGTAACAGTTCTGGCACTTAGACAAGATATGGTTTATGATATTGGTACAGGAATATGCCTGTCTACTTTTGACCTTTCATTGAATTCTAATAACCAAAAGCTGGCGATGGGGATTATCCGTGGGTAACGTGTTACCACAAGCACAAGCAAGAAGATGCCCCTCTTCATCAAATTTTTTTATGTTGGCATTCTCTTTGAGTTATATAATCTCGGCAGATCTCACTCTCGCATATCCACCTTCATAAGTGTTGAATTTTTTTGACACTCCAATAAAACTTAATATCTCACTTTCATGACAATGCACGCATATATTTCCAATAGTGTTACCACTAGTGCTAGTTTCGTAGTTCAAACATTTGTCTTTATCAGCATTCAATGCTAGAATAACACTTTCATGTGCACGCACTTTCTTGAAATACTTCATCTTAACTTTTTTCAAATAATACGTAAGTGGTAATCCTTCCACTGCACAATTATTATTGATCGAAAGCATACAGTACACTGACTAGTTTCGATGACCATCCACAGAGTACTACGGAGGCAGCCGGATAAAAAATAAGAATTTTCAGTCATTTAAGAGTCTAGATTGCGACACATTTTCACTGCTTCAAGTGCTGTCATCTTTTCATCTTTAGTTAAAGATGGTAGCATTGCTGAATTTTAAGCTAGTTTACATTGAGTTAACTGCTTTCAAGTTAGTTTCGTCGAGGTTCCCTTAGCTTGACGGGTCACGCCTTTTACACCTTAGGCATATTTCATTAATAAATCGTGTCAAATGTAATTCATCTCTTCAAACTTTATATTCAACAGCGTTAAGCCTTGTAGTCCTTAGGAGAGTTCAAGAAAGAAAACGTATAAAATTTAATTTATAGTTTAAAATTTATACTCAACAGAGTTAAAGCTTTTAATTCTTAGGAAAATTCACTCAACCACTTTCAATTTAATTCTTCAGTTCAAACATTATACTCAACAGAGTTATACCTTTTAGTCCTTAGGACAATTCAAGGAAAAAAAAGCGTCAGATTTGATTCATCTGTTCATACTTTATAATCTTAGGAAAATTCAAGGAATAAATCGTGTCAAATTTAATTCATCTGCTCAAACCTTATCTTCAACAGATTTAGACTTTTTAGTCCTTAAAGAAATTCAAGTAATAAACTATGTCAAATTTAATTTATCTGTTCAAACTTTGTATTCAAAAGAGTTAAAGCTATTGATTCTTAGGAAAATTAAACCGTGTCAACTTTAATTCGTTTGTTCAAAGTTTATATTCAACAGAGTTAAACCTTCCAGTCCCTAGGAAATTCAAGTAATAAACTATTTCAAATCTTTTTCATCAGTTCAAACTGTATGCTCAACAGAGTCAAACCTTTTAGCTCTTAGGAAAATTCAATGAATAAACCGTGTCAAATTTAATTTATCTATTTAAACTTTACAGCCAATGGAGTTAAAGTTATTAATTCTCAAGAAAATTCACTGAATAAACAAAGTCAAATTTAACCCATCAGTTCAAACCTTATTACCTTAATTACCTTAATTCGCACTTCGGAGCAAATTAAGGTCCATACTGGATCTGTTGTGCTCAACAAAGTTAAGCCTTTTAGTTCTTAGGAAAATTCAAGGAATAAACCATGTCAAATTTAATTCATCTGTTAAAACCTTGTAATCAACAGAGTTAAGGCTATTCATTCTTGAGAAAATTCACTTAACAAACTACGTCAAATTTAACTTATTTGTTCAAACTTTGTAATCAACAGAGTTAAGGCTATTCATTCTTGGTTAGGTTCACTGAATAAATCACGTAAAATTAATTAGTCCGTTCAAACTCTATATTCAACATTTAAACCTTTACGTCCTTAGGAAAAGTCAAGGAATAAACCGTGTCAAAATTTTATTCATCTGCTAAAATTGTGTAATCAGCAGAGTTAAAAGAATTCATTCTTGGGAAAATTCATGAAATGAACAGTGTCAAAATTTAATTCATCTATTCATATTCATATATTCATCTATTCCCCATTGAGCTTCAATTACAACGCAAGTGTCTGGTGCCCTTTTTAAGGATAGCAAGAGATTGGAGGTTGAGCAGCCCTTCTCTCAAGCTCAATCATTTTCAAAACGCATCCAGTCCAAATTTTGAGACAACTATTTTGTTCAGCATCGTAGAACGGCCAACAACTATGTCTTTAGGTATATTAGGCATGTCAACCCCCCTCAATTTTGCAATTGGCACATTATGCTTTACAACTAAATGTTGCTTTAAAATAAATTTAAATTTATTGTGTTAAATGGTTGCCAATAAGACACCTCAGCAATATATCGAGAACCACTAGCGGTATTAAGTTGAAATTTTGGATACTACTATTAATACTTCTGCTCTTTAAATTTAAATAAATAAAAAGAGTGTAAGGGTATCGATATTGTCAAAGAGCATAGATAGAATATCCTGAGAATAATATTAAGTTTTATTTTTCAGGTCAACTTCAGAAGCTATAAATTTAAATTAAAAAATACTGTTTGTATCAGGATTAAAATTGTTGAAAAAAGTTCTCCAATATAACCAATACCAATCCATGCAATGGATTCTTGTAAGAGAAGGCTGAAAAGATATACAATTTTTTTCCATGAAAAAGAACTATGTCAGCAAAAAACGAACAGAAATTAATTTAAAAAACTTATTCCACAAGACAAGTTTTTCAAAGAAAATTAAAGAGTTCCATTAAGCTAAGAATTAGCAAAAATAGAGTAAAATAATCTTCCAAGCGTAAAACTACCACAAATCACTATCAATAAATAATGAAATTCAAAACGTAAGGAAATTACAAGAAAGGGCCGAGTCAAGCTCAAAACGAGCAAAAATTAACATGTGTAGGGCTGATAACCCCTATGCCTTCTCCAGACCACAACATAATTTGTGCTTTACTAATAAAAAAATATGTTTGAAATGATTTCACCTTTAACGAAGAAATGTGTATGTGTCAATTTAGCTGACAATCCACGGTCATTTTTTTTTTTTTTTTAGTAAGGCACAAATTGTGTTCTGGTCTTGAGAAGGCATAGGGGTTATCAGCCCTACTCAAGCTAATTTTTGCTCGTTTTGAGTTTTAATTGGCTATTTATTTTAATTTTTGTTGATTTTGAGTTTCATTTATTTATTGATAGCAAGTTGTGGTAGTTTTACACTTAGAAGATTATTTGACTTTATTTTTGTTCACTCTTGCCTTAATAGAGCTCTACTTTTCTTTGAACGATTAGTCTTGTAGAAAAAAGTTTTTACATTAATTTATGAATTTAAGTGACCAATAATTGTATAAATATATGTGTACATAAGTAGAGTGCTATGTACCATTTGACATGGTTTATGTTCCTTCCTGTGCTATTTGCTTACTTTACATTCCTTGGCACCTTTCCAGAGCATGTACTTATGTATTTGCTTGGTTTATGTTCCTTCCTGTGCTATTTGCTTGCCTTATATTCCTTGGTACCTTTCCAGAGCATGTACTTACAGATTTGCTTGGTGTATGTTCCTTCCTGTGCTATTTGCTTGCCTTATGTTCCTTGGTACCTTTCCAGAGCATGTACTTATAAATTTACTTGGTTTATGTTCCTTCCTATGCTATTCTAAGCGTTTATGTTCCTTCCTATGCTATTCTAAGGGTTTATGTTCCTTCCTATGCTATTCTAAGGGTTTATGTTCCTTCCTATGCTATTCTAAGGATTTATGTTCCTTCTCATGTTATTTGGGGACACTATGTTCCTTCCAATGCTATTTGGGGAAACTATGTTCCTTCTCATGTTATTTGGGGACACTATGTTCCTTCCAATAATATTTGGTGACACTATGTTCCTTCCAATGCTATTTGGGGACACTATGTTCCTTCCTATGCTATTCTAAGGGTTTATGTTCCTTCCTATGCTATTCTAAGGGTTTATGTTCCTTCCTATGCTATTCTAAGGATTTATGTTCCTTCTCATGTTATTTGGGGACACTATGTTCCTTCCAATGCTATTTGGGGAAACTATGTTCCTTCCTATGCTATTCTATGGCATTATGTTTCTTCCAATGCTATTTGGAGAGACTACTTTACTTTCATTGCTAATCCATTTGTACAAGTACTTGCCAAAGAAAATCTATATTTCTCTTAACCGTCCACCGAAAAACTATTTTACATTGCGCCTTCCAATGCAAAACTAAAGTACAATGTTCCTTCCCTTGATAAACTAATGTACAATTTTCAATACCATGCTGTTCTCTGGGTTTATGATCCTTCCTATGCTATTCTAAGGGTTTACGTTCCTTTCTATGCTATTCTAAGAATTTATGTTCCTTCCAATGCTATTTGGGGACACAATGTTCCTTCCAATAATATTTTGGGACACTATGTTCCTTCCTATGCTATTATACGGGTTTATGTTCCTTCCTATGCTATTCTATGGCATTATGTTCCTTCCTATGCTATTCTATGGCATTTTTTTCCTTCCTATGCTATTCCAGGAGTTTATATTCCTTCCAATGCTATTTGGGAACACTATGTTCCTTCCTATGCTATTTTATGGCATTATGTTCCTTCCAATGCTATAGAGACTACCGTGCTTTCCCTGAAATTCTCGTTGTCTACTTAACGTCCCCTCCTAACCGATAATAATACGTTCCGTTCCAGGTTACTCTATACGAATTTCGATCGACAATAGCTTATTTAAATGACTACTATCCTTTTCATGCTATACTTTCGCCCAACTTTATAATAAGTTATGATCTAAAGGTTTATGTTCCATCCCATGCTATTATATAGCATTATGTTCTATGGTACCTTTCCAGAGCATGGCCTTATGGATTCTATGGCATTATGTTCCTTCCTATGCTATTCTATGGCGTTATGTTCCTTGGTACCTTTCCAAACAAAGTGATAAAAAAAAGGGCAAGAGATTCGCGAATTGGACTTTAAGAACGATATTAATTGAATAATAGGGAAAAAACAGAGCTAGATAGCATTTGCGAATTGGATTGTATGAAGGTGGAGAAAAAAGAGTTAAACTGATTATCAGTTAAGGTAACCCCTCGGGGTTGTTAACTCAGGCAATTTGTTATGAATTTGAGACAACATCAATCTGTGAAAATGGTAAATGATGATAGAATGACTTTGTGAGTTGACCTAACTTTACCTCTCAGATGCGATCTGTATAATACACAAGTGGTGTTTGAACAATGTTGTCAATTTAAAATAGGGTCTAACGTTATAGTATGCTAGAAAGTTGATATTAGAATCGTATTCAAAATATTTTCTTGGAAAGAAATTTAAGTTTTGTATTAATTTTGGATATCTTTGGAAATTCTTTGAGTTATATCATTAAGGAAGTTGCTAATTAAAGAGTAGTAGGCTAAACTCAGAATTGATATAAAGCCAAATCGTATTCAAAATATTTTCTCGGACAGAAATTTAAGTATTGTATTAATTTTGGATATCTATGGATATTCTTTGAGTTATATCATTATGGAAGTTGCTAATTAAAGAATAGTAGGCTAAACTCAGAATTGATATACAGCCAAATCTTATTCAAAATATTTTTTCGGAAATAAATTTAAGTTTTTTATTAATTTTGGATGTCTATGGATATTCTTTGACTTATATCATTAAGGAAGTTGCTAATTAAAGAATAGTAGGCTAAACTCAGAATTGATATACAGCCAAATCGTATTCAAAATATTTTCTCGGAAAGAAATTTAAGTTTTGTATTAATTTTGGATATCTATGGATATTTTTTTAGTTATATCATTAAGGAAGTTGCTAATTAGAGAATAGTAGGCTAAACTCAGAATTGATATACAGCCAAATCGTATTCAAAATATTTTCTCGGAAAGAAATTTAAGTTTTGTATTAATTTTGGATATCTATGGATATTCTTTGAGTTATATCATTAGGGAAGTTGCTAATTAAAGAATAGTAGGCTAAACTCAGAATTGATATATAGCAAAATCGTATTCAAAATATTTTCTTGGAAAGAAATTTAAGATTTCTATTGATTTTGGATATCGAAGGATATTTATTGATTTATATCACTAAGGAAGTTGCTAATTAGAAAATATTAGACTAAATTGGGAATTGATATACAGCCAAATCGTATTCAATTATTTTCTCGGAAAGAAATTTAAGTTTTGTATTAATTTTGGATATCTATGAATATTCATTGAGTTATATCATTAAGGAAGTTGATAATTAAAGAATAGTAGACTAAACTCAGAATTGAAATACAGCCAAATCGTATTCAAAATATTTTCTTGGGAAGAAATTTAAGTTTTGTATTAATTTTGGATTTTAGCTCGCCTTTAACGAACTTAGCTAGCTAGTTGAAACTGTGCATAAATATTTTCATTTTTAATCTAATTGCGTAGGTACTAAATGAAAATTGAACATTTATTTTTCTGATTTTTTGTGTTTTTGCAAGAAAATAGCTTGCCTTTAGCAAACTTAGCCATAGTTAGTTGAAACTGTGCATAAATGTCTACATTTTTTAGTTTAAATGTGTAGGCTCAAAAGGACCATTGAACATTTTTTTCTGAATGTGTGTGTTTTCGCAAGAAAATAGCTCGCCTTTAGCAAACTTAGCCATAGCTAGTTGAAACTGTGCATAAATATCTTAATTTTTAGTCTAATTTTGTAGGTACTAAAGGAACATTGAACATTTTTTCTGATTTTGTGTGTTTTCGCAAGAAAATAACTCGCCTTTAACAAACTTAGTCATAGCTAGTTGAAACTGTGCATAAATATCTTAATTTTTAGTCTAATTGTGTAGGCACTAAAGGAACATTGAACAGAAATCGCCAGAAAACTAAAAAGGACATTGGCAAAAAATATCACTACGGAATATAAAGATGAATCAATGAAAAACAAAGTACCAGCAAACATTACTGCCACTGATCAAACAGTCAATGAACAAAATAATACCAAAGATAAAAATGCTTTATCATCATCATTTTTCGGGTATATCGGATAAAATTGACAAAATCTAAGTATCAGATTGATTAAATTCTATATCAACATCCATTTCTTGAATGCATGGGATAAAATTGACAAAAGCTAAGCGTCAGAGTGAATAATTTTTTTTTATCAACATCCTTTGTCAGATGCATCAAATAAAATTGACAAAATCTAAACTTCATAATGAATAAATGCTTTAACAACATCCAAAATCGGATATGTTGGATAAAATTGACAAAATCTAAGTGTCAGAGTGACTGAATTCTATATCAACATCCTTTTCTCGGATACATAGGATAAAATTGACAAATTCTAAGTGTTAGAGTGAATAATTTGTTTTATCAGCATCCTTTGACAGATAAATGGGATAAAATTGAAAAAATCTAAGTATCAGATTGATTAAATTCAATATCAACATCCTTTATCGGATATGTCGAATAAAATTGACAAAATCTAAGTATCAGAGTGAATATTTTTTTTTATCAACATCCTTTGCCAGATACATCGAATAAAATTAATAAAATATAAGTGTCAGAGTGAATAATTTTTTTTTATCAACATCCTTTGTCAGATACATCAAATAAAATTGACAAAATCTAAATTTCAGAATGAATAAATGCTTTAACAAAATCCCTTATCGGATATGTCAGATAAAATTTACAAAATCTAAGTATCAGAGTGACTAAATTCTATATCAAAATCCTTTTCTCGGATACATAGGATAAAATTGACAGAATCTAAGTGTCAGAGTGAATAAATTTTATTTTTATCAACATCCGTTGTCAGATCCATCAAATATAATTGAAAAAATCTAAATTTCGGAATGAATAAATTCAGTATCAACATCCTTTGTCGGATATGTCGGATAAAATTGACACAATCTAAGTATCAGAATGAATAATTTTTTTATCACCATCCTTTGCCAGATACAGCGGATAAAATTGACAGAATCCAAGTGTCAGAGTGAATAATTTTTTTTTTATCAATATCCTTTGTCAGATACGTCAAATAAAATTGACAAAATATAAATTTCAGAATAAATAAAGGCTTTAAAAACATCCTTTATTGGATATGTCGGATAAAATTGACAAAATTTAAGTACCAGAGTGACTAAATTCTATATCAACATCCTTTTCTCGGATACAAAGGATAAAATTGACAGAATCTAAGTGTCAGAGTGAATAAATTTTATTTTTATCAACATCCGTTGTCAGATCCTTCAAATAAAATTGACAAAATCTAAATTTCAGAATGAATAAATTCAGTATCAACATCCTTTGTCGGATATGTCGGATAAAATTGACAAAATCTAAGTATCAGAGTGAATAATTTTTTTTTTATGAACATCATTTGCCAGATACATCGAATAAAATTTATAAAATATAAGTGTCAGAATGAATAATTTTTTTTTATCAACATACTATGTCAGATACATCAAATAGAACTGACAAAATCTAAGTTTAAGAACGAATAAATGCTTTAAAAACATCCTTTATCGAATATGTCGGATAAAATTGACAAAATATAAGTATCAGAGTGACTAAATTCTATATCAACATCCTTTTCTTGGATACATAGGATAAAACTGACAGAATCTAAGTGTCACAGTGAATAATTTTTTTTATCAACATCCTTTGCCAGATACATCGAATAAAATTGATAAAATATAAGTGTCAGAGTGATTAAATTTTTGTATCAACATACTTTGTCAGATACATCAAATAAAATTGATATAATCTAAATTTCAGAATGAATAAATGCTTTAACAACATTTTTTATCGGATGTGTCGGATAAATTTGACAAAATCTAAGTATAAGAGTGAATAATTTTTTTTTATCAACATCCTTTGCCAGATACATCGAATAAAATTGACAAAATATAAGTGTCAGAGTGAATAATTTTTTTTATCAACATCCTTTGCCAGATACATCGAATAAAATTGTTAAAATATAAGTGTCAGAATGAACAAGTTTTTTTTTATCAACATCCTTTGCCAGATACATCGAATAAAATTTAAAAAATATAAGTGTCAGAGTGAATAATTTTTTTTTATCAACATACTTTGTCAGATACATCAAATAAAATTGACAAAATCTAAATTTCAGAATGAATAAATGCTTTAACAAAATCCATTATCGGATATGTCAGATAAAATTTACAAAATCTAAGTATCAGAGTGACTAAATTCTATATTAACATCCTTTTCTCGGATACATAGGATAAAATTGACAGAATTTAAGTGTCAGAGTGAATAAATTTTTTTTATCAACATCCGTTGTCAGATACATCAAATAAAATTGACAAAATCTAAAGTTCAGAATGAATAAACTCATTATCAACATCCTTTGTCGGATATGTCGCATAAAATTGACAAAATATAAGTGTCAGAGTGAATAATTTTTTTTTTATCAACATACTTTGCCAGATACATCGAATAAAATTGATAAGATATAAGTGTCATAGTGAATAATTTTTTTTATCAACATACTTTGTCAGATACATCAAATAGAATTGACAAAATCTAAATTTCAGAATGAAAAAATGCTTTAACAACATCCTTTATCGGATATGTCCGATAAAATTGACAAAATCTAAGTACCAGAGTGACTAAATTCTATATCAACATCCTTTTCTCGGATACAGAGGATAAAACTGACAGAATCTAAGTGTCACAGTGAGCAATTTTTTTATCAACATCCTTTGCCAGATACATCGAATAAAATTGATAAAATATAAGTGTCAGAGTGAATAAATTTTTTTATGAACTTACTTTGTCAGATACATCAAATAAGATTGACATAATCTAAATTTCAGAATGAATAAATGCTTTAACAACATCCTTTATCGGAAGTGTCGGATAAAATTGACAAAATCTAAGTATCAGAGTGAATAATTTTTTTTATCAACATCCTTTGCCAGATATATAGAATAAAATTGATAAAATATAAGTTTTAGAGTGAATATTTTTTTTTATCAACATACTTTGTCAGATACATCCAATAAAATTGACAAAATCTAAATTTCAGAATGAATAAATGCTTTAACAAAATCCTTTATCGGATATGTTGGATAAAATTGACAAAATCTAAGCATCAGAGTGACTAAATTCTATATCCACATCCTTTTCTCGGATACATAGCATAAAATTGACAGAATCTAATTGTCAGAGTGAATAATTTTTTTTTTATCAACCTCCGTTGTCAGATACATCAAATAAAATTGACAAAATCTAAATTTCAGAATGAATAAATGATTTAACAATATCCTTTATCGGATATGTTGGATACAAATGACAAAATCTAAGTAGCAGAGTGACTAAATTCTATATCAACATACTTTTCTCGGATACATAGGATAAAATTGACAGAATCTAAGTGTCAGAGAGAATAATTTTTTTTTATCAACATCCGTTGTCAGATACATCAAATAAAATTGACAAAATCTAAATTTCAGAATGAATACATTCAGTATCAACATCCTTTGTCGGATATGTCGAATAAAACTGACAAAATCTAAGTATCAGAGTGAATAATTTTATTTATCAACATCCTTTGCGAGATACATCGAATAAAATTGATAAAATATAGGGTTCAGAGTAAATAAATTTTTTTTATCAACATCCTTTGTCAGATAAATCAAATAAAATTTACAAAATCTAAATTTCAGATGATTAAATGCTTTAACAAAATCCTTTATCTGATATGTCGTATAAAATTGACAAAATATAAGTATCAGAGTGAATAATGTTTTTTTTATCAAAATCCTTTGCCAGATACATCGAATAAAATTGATAAAATATAAGTGTCAGAATGAACAAGTTTTTTTGTTATCAACATCCTTTGTCGGATACATAGAATAAAAATTGACAAAATCTAAATATCAGAATGAATAAATGGTATAACATCATCCTTTATCGGATATGTCAGATAAAATCGACAAAATCTAAGCATCAGGGTGATTAAATTCTACATCAACATCCTTTTCTCGGATACATAGATTAAAATTGACAAAATCTAAGTGTTAGAGTGAATATTTTTTTTATTAGCGTCCTTTGCCGGTTACGTCGAACAGAATTGACAAATTCTAAGTGTCACAATGAATAAATTCATTATCAACATCCTTTGTCGGATATGTCGGATAAAATTGATAAACTCTAAGTATCAGAGTGATTAAATTCCATATCAACATCATTTTCTAGGATACATGGGACAAAATTGACCAAATCTAAGTCTCAGATTGATTGAATTCTATATCAACACCCCTTTCTCCGGTACATGGGATAAAATTGACAAAATCTAAGTATCTGATTGATTAAATTCTATATCAACATCCCTTTTTTGGGGACAAGGGATAAAATTGACAAAATCTAAGTATCAGAGTGAATAATTTATTTTTTATCAACATCTTTTATCAGTTACAACAATTATAATTAACAAAATCCAAATATCAGAATGAACCAATGCTTTTTCAGCATCTTTTGTTGGATATGTCGAATAAAATTGACAAAATATAAATTTCAGAAAGAATAAATGCTTTATTAACATCCTTTATCGGATATGTCGGATAAAATTGACAAAATTTAAGTATCAGAGTGACTAAATTCTATATCAACATCCTTTTCTCGGATACATAGGATTAAATTGACAGAATCTAAGTGTCAGAGTGAATAATTTTTTTTTGATTAACATCCGTTGTCAGATACATCAAATAAAATTGCCAAAATTTAAATTTCAGAATGAATAAATTCAGTATCAACATCCTTTGTCGGATATGTCTGATAAAATTGACAAAATCTAAGTATCAGAGTGAATAATTTTTTTATCAACATCCTTTGCCAGATACATTGCATAAAATTGATAAAACATAAGTGTCAGAGTGAATAAATTTTTTAACATAATGCCATAGAATAGCATAGGAAGGAACATAATGCCATAGAATAGCATAGGAAGAAACATAAACCATTAGAATAGCATAGGAAATAACATAAACCCTTAGAATAGCATAGGAAGGAACGTAGTGTCCCCAAATAGCATTGGAAGGAACATAAACCCTTAGAATAGCATAGGAAGGAACATAAACCTTTAGAATAGCATAGGAAGGAACATAAACCAAGCAAATCCATAAGTACATGCTTTGGAAAGCCATAGAATAGCATAGGAAGGAACATAAGCCCTATAGAATATCCTGGTTTGATTAGTTTTCCTTGAGTACATCAAGTGAAGGTTCGGTGTCCTATAGAATTTCATTGAACAGTGAATTGTGCTTGAAAATTGTATGAAATAGTAAGAAGTCCCTTAGATCGAATTTTAAAGAACGATATCCCTAAAAATGAGCATGGGAAGGAACGTAGTCTCTCCAAATAGCATTGGAAAGAACATAATGCCATAGAATAGCATAGGAAGGAACATAGTGTCCCCAAATAGCATTGGAAGGAACATAAACCCTTAGAATAGCATAGGAAGGAACATAAACCCTTAGAATGGAATATGAAGGAACATAAACCATGCGTAGGTACTAAGGGAACATTGAAAATTTTTTCTGATTGTGTGTGTTTTCGCAAGAAAATAGCTCGCCTTTAACAAACTTAGCCATAGCTACTTGAAACTTTGCATATATATCTAAATTTTTAGTCTAATTGTGTAGGTACTAGAGGAACATTGAACATTTTTTCTTATTTTGTGTGTTTTCGCAAGAAAATAGCTTGCTTTTAACAAACTTAGCCATAGCTAGTTGAAACAGTACATAAATATATTAATTTTTAGTCTAATTGTGTAGGTACTAAAGGAACATTGAACAGAAATTGCCAGAAACATAAAAAGGACATTGGCAGAAAATATCACAATGGAATATAAAGATGAATCGATGAAAAACAAAGTACCAGCAAACGTTACTGCCACTGATCAAACAGTCGGTGAACAAAATAATACCAAAGACGAAAATGCTTTATCATCATCAATTGTCGGGTATATCGGATAAAATTGACAAAATCTAAGTATCAGAATGATTATATTCTATACCAATATCCATTTCTCGAATACTTGGGGTAAAACTGAAAAAACCTAACCGTCAGAGTGAATAATTTTTTTTATCAACAGCTTTTGTCAGATACAACAAATATAATTGACAAAATCGAAATTTAAGAATGAATAAATGCTTTAACAACATCCTTTATTAGATGTTCTGGATAAAATTGACAAAATCTAAGTATCAGAGTGACTAAATTCTATATCAATATCCTTTTCTCGGATACATAGGATAAAATTGGCAAATACTAAGTGTTAGAGTGAATAATTTTTTTATCAACATCCTTTGTCGGATATGCCATATAAAATTGACAAAATCTAAGTATCAGAGTGAATCATTTTTTTTTATCAACATCCTTTGCCAGATATATCGAATAAAATTGTTAAAATATAAGTGTCAGAGTGAATAATTTTTTTTATCAACATCCTTTGTCAGATACATAAAATAAAATTGACAAAATCTAAATTTCAGAATGAATAAATGCTTTAACAACATCCTTTATCGGATATGTCGGATAAAATTGACAAAATATAAGTACCAGAAAGACTAAATTCTATATCAACATTCTTTTCTCGGATACATAGGATAGAATTGACAGAATCTAAGTGTCAGAGTGAATAATTTTTTTTATCAACATCCGTTGTCAGATACATCAAATAAAATTGACAAAATCTAAATTTCAGAATGAATAAATTCAGTATCAACATCCTTTGTATGATATGTCGGAGAAATTTTTTTATCAGCATCCTTTGTCAGATACATCAAATAAAATTGACAAAATCTAAATTTCAGAATGAATAAATGCTTTAACAGCATCCTTTATTGGATATGTCGGATAAAATTGACAAAATCTAGGTATCAGAGTGAATAATTTTTTTTATCAACATCCTTTGCCAGATACATCGAATAAAATTGATAAAATATAAGTGTCAGAATGAAAAAGTTTTTTTTTTATCAACATCCTTTGTCGGATACATCGAATAAAATTTGACAAAATCTAAATAACTGAATGAATAAATGCTTTAACAACATCCTTTATCGGATATGTCAGATAAAATTGACAAAATCTAAGCATCAGAGTGATTAAATTCTACATTAACATCCTTTTCTCGGATACATAGATTAAAATTGACAAAATCTAAGTGTTAGACTGAATATTTTGTTTTTTTTATCATCGTCCTTTGGCAGTTACATCGGATAAAATTGATAAAATCTAAGTGTCAGACTGAATAAATTCGTTATCATCATCCTTTGTTGGATATGTCAGATAAAATTGATAAAATCTAAGTATCAGAGTGATTAAATTCCATATCAACATCATTTTCTCGGATACATGGGAAAAAATTGACAAAATCTGAATATCAGAGTGAATAAATGCTTTATCAACAACCTTTAAATGCATTATCACCATCATTTGTCGCCTATATCGGATAAAATTGGCAAAATCTAAGTATCAGAATGATCAGATTCTATATCAACATCCATTTCTCGGGTACATGGGATAAAATTGACAAAATCTAAGTATCTGATTGAATAAATTCTATATCAACACCCCTTTCTCGGGTACAAGAGATAAAATTGACAAAATCTAAGTATCAGTATGAATAATTTACTTTTTATCAACATCTTTTATCAGTTACAACAATTCTAATTAACAAAATCCAAATATCAGAGTGAATAAATGATTTTTCAGCATCTTTTGTCGGATATGTTGAATAAAATTTACAAAATCTAAATTTCAGAATGAATAAATACTTTAACAACATCCTTTATCTGATATGTCGGATAAAATTGAGAAAATCTAAGTATCAGAGTGATTAAATTCTATATCAACATCCTTTTCTCGGATACATAGGATAAAATTGACAGAATCTAAGTGTCAGAGTGAATAATTTTTTTTTATCATCATCCGTTGTCAGATTCATCAAATAAAATTGTCAAAATATAAATTTCAGAATGAATAAACTCAGTATCAACATCCTTTGTCGTATATGTCGGATAAAATTGACAAAATCTAAGTATCAGAGTGAATAATTTTTTTTATCAACATCCTTTGCCAGATTCATCGAATAAAATTGATAAAATATAAGTGTCAGAGTGAATAAATGTTTTTACATAATGCCATAGAATAGCATAGGAAGGAACATAATGCCATAGAATAGCATAGGAAGGAACATAAGCCCTTAGAATAGTCTAGGAAGGAACATAAACCCTTAGAATAACATAGGAAGGAACATAGTATCCCCAAATAGTATTGGAATGAACATAGTGTCCTAACATAGCATTGGAAGGAACATAGTGTCCCCAAATAGCAAGGGAAGGAACATAAGCTCTTGGAATAGCATAGGAAGGAACGCAAGTCCTTGGACTAGCATTGGAAGGAACGTAAACCCTCAGAATAGCATTGGAAGGAACATAAACCCTTAAAATAGCATAGGAAGGAACATAGTCCTATAGAATAGCATGGGAAGGAACATAGTCCTATAGAATAGCATGGGAAGGAACGAACGTAGACCTATAGACTATAATTGTAAGGAACATAGTCCTATAGAATAGCATGGGAAGGATCGTAGTCCTATAGAATAGCATGGGAAGGAACATAGTCCTATAGAGTAGCATTGGAAGGAACATAGTGTCTCCAAATAGCATTGGAAGGAACATAATGCCATAGAATAGCATAGGAAGGAACATAGTGTCCCCAAATAGCATTGGAAGGAACATAAACTCATGGAATAGCATAGGAAGGAACATAATGCCATAGAATAGCATAGGAAGGAACATAATGCCATAGAATAGCATAGGAAGGAACATATTCCCTTAGAATAGCATAGAAAGGAACATAAACCGTTAGAATAGCATAGGAAGGAACTTAGTGTCCCCAAATAGCATTGGAAGGAACATAGTGTCCCCAAATACCATGGGAAGGAACATATATCCTTAGAATAGCATAGGAAGGAACATAAACCAAGCAAATCCATAAGTATATGCTCTGGAAAGGTACCAAGGGAACATAAGGCAAGCAAATAGCACAGGAAGGAACATAAACCAAGCAAATCCATAAGTACATGCTCTGGAAAGGTGCCAAGGAACGTAAAGTAAGCAAATAGCACAGGAAGGAACATACACCATGCAAAATGGTACATAGCACTCTACTTACATAGCTGTATTTTTCTCAAAAACCGCTCGATGATTTATTTTCTTAATTTTGGCCCTCTAACATTACCCGGCCTGAGAAGAAAAACGATCTAGATAGGTCACGTCTTTTATAAAGTTCGTTTAAAGCCTAAATTTTGCAAAAATATTTTTATATGAATGACATCATGGGGCCGTCCTGGCTAAGTGGACGTGTGCTGGGTTGAGAATTTTTTGCCCCAGGGGTACGGGTTCGATCCCCGGTGTGGCCAGTTATTTGGTTTAGGACGCGGGTCAGTAGTGTTACTATGTAAGCTCATTAAGAGTCGACCAAGCTCTAAATGGGTACCTGGAGAAATCTGGGGAAGGTAAGCACGAAGGGTGTGCGAAAGCACAGGATGGCTGGCCCCAGCCCCCCATTGCACTTCCTGGCTGAAGGGCCACGAAACGGAGATCAGCACCACCAGTTTGGACCTTAAGGGTCTAGTGCCGTCAAATTTACTTACTGTGACATCACGGTCATATGCATTTAAAGTGTAACTTACATCATAATATTGCAATGAAATCATGCACATAAATGGCTTCATATGAAAATATACATCATGATATTGCAATGATGTTACGTACTAACTTCATATAAAAGGCTCCATATAGTTAATATGATTCATTAATAGAATTAACTTTTTAACGTCAATAAAATTTGACATAAATATATCTAGAGAATGACACAGTAATTCACAATGTGAATCTACGGTTCAAAAACAAGTGAAACCGACAATCGCAACGAATCACAAACGAAAATGACGCACAAAGAAATGTGGTGTAGGAAGTCATGCGACAACAAGCATCACAACGTATCACAAACAAAATAATGAAGAACAACATCGGCGGTCAGAAGACATGCGACAGCGAGCATGACAATGGATCGCAATCGGAATGAAGCATAACAAAATTAAATGATTAGAAGAACAGCACCGTTGCAATTTCTGACATCGGACTTCTCAGAGTTCTATATATTCATTACGTAGCCCTCCATTTCCACGAGGAAAGAGTAGCAAAAAAGCTGATTCATTTGAAGATTAGTGCTTGGACGGTAGAAATTACTCTCTTCATTTTACAAATGAGTTGGTTTACCTTTTTTACGACGTCACCCACCCGCTAATCACTTCTACAAATAAATCTGAAACCTAAACTTATATTTAAGCTTTATTCAACGTAAGTAATAATCAAACCATCAATAGTCGGAATATTTTTAGCTTCCAAGTAGCTGGACAAATTTATCACAAAATTAATTTGGCAGCGCATACGACGCAAACCACTTAAGGTAATTTTCAGCGACCTTTAAAAGGACAGATGCATTTTCTTAGATTCAGGTTGCAGAACACTTTCCAATTCTATAAATTACGGAATAAGTCAGAAATTAAAGGATCTGTAGGAAGAAATATTGCGAGACCAAAACAGTTATGCCACGAACCAATGATGGTGTCATGACATCATGCGGAATTCCTGTTAAAATTATTAGCTAACTTTTTGGGGCCGTTAATACTTTCTATATTTGGTGCTTCAAAGTAGCTGAACAAATTTATCACAAAATGAATATAGCGACAGTTATAATTATAATTATACAAGCATGCTGCGTGCCAAGTACCAGTGACCAAGAAAAGTCTCCTGTGATGACTTCCCAGGGGAACACAATTCAAAACAAAATACCAGCTTACCGTAATGAATCATGAGGTGAACGGTCGACAAGGTCAATGTCATCCATTTTGGCTATACACGCAACGTGGGGTAATATGATAACCCCTATGAGCAAAGCAAAAGTGTGGACAACGACAAGCAAGGTTGAACATGTTGCAAATGCAAATGCATACGACGCAAACCACTTAAGGTAATTTTCAGCGACCTTTAAAAGGACAGATGTATTTTCTTAGATTCAGGTTGCAGAACACTTTCCAATTCTATAAATTACGGAATAATTAAGAAATTAAAGGATCTGTAGGAAGAAATATTGCGAGACCAAAACAGTTATGCCACGAACCAATGATGGTGTCATGACATCATGCGGAATTCCTGTTAAAATTATTAGCTAACTTTTTGGGGCCGTTAATACTTTCTATATTTGGTGCTTCAAAATAGCTGAACAAATTTATCACAAAATGAATATAGCGACAGTTAGAATTATAATTATACAAGCATGCTGCGTGCCAAGTACCAGAGACCAAGAAAAGTCTCCTGTGATGACTTCCCAGGGGAACACAAATCAAAACAAAATACCAGCTTACCGTAATGAATCATGAGGTGAACGGTCGACAAGGTCAATGTCATCCATTTTGGCTATACACGCAACGTGGGGTAATATGATAACCCCTATGAGCAAAGCAAAAGTGTGGACAACGACAAGCAAGGTTGAACATGTTGCAAATGCAATGAGAAGGATTTCAGGATAATCTTCTATATGATTGATGTTGAGTTCCACCATTACTACCTATAAAATAGTACTAATGATTATGAGAAGTTTAAACATCTGGTTTGATTTCTCGGAGTTGGTTTCAGTGGGTTTTGAGCTTTGATTTATTATTGAGTATTTTCCAAAATGTTGGAGAAAATGTACCTTCCGTGCCCTTTTTCTTGGAGAAAGGGGGGTGTTCTGAGTTGATGACTGATATTTTAAAAAGTTTCTGATGAACGCCTAGTGGACGCATTCTCGATTGCAAGGGGTCAACTGCTATGCATGTACTATAGATGTCATACTGGGCCGAGTCCACAAGAAGTAATTACTCATACTTCTTAGTCCCGGCCTTCATCTTTGTGCACTTCGTTAATAGAGCAACCCTTCTGCAATTGCTCCCTTTTACACTTTTTTCACTTTTGAAGCAAAATAAGATGTATTTTTATGTGTGTTTTTTTTTAGAATGGTATCAAAATTTATTTGATTTTTCGTATATAAAAAATTCTGGTGATTTTGCTTCAAATGTGAAACAGTTTTTGTTCACAGCAGATATAAGAATTGGCAGTTTTGATTTGGAATCAGTATACGCCAATTGTGACCCCCCCCCCCCCTAAAAAACGCCAAATTCATTCTGGAGGAAAGCTTAATGCTGGCGAATTTGTCTCTGATAAATCTGCCTTTTCAAATTAGACTTGTAATTTCACTCTTGATTCTTCGTAACAAAATTAAATATAAGAAAACAAGTTTTTCTTAACTGAAAGTAAGGAGTGACATTAAAACTTAAAACGAACAGAAATTATTCCATATATGAAAAGGGCTTCCCCCTCCTCAACGCCTCGCTCTTTACGCTGAAGATAGACTCTTTGTCACAACTCTACTTTTTAAATGAATACAACAACTTTAGCGTAAACAGCGAGGCTTTCAGGAGGGGACAGCTCCTTTAATATACAAAATAATTTCAGTTCGTTTTAAGTTTTAATGTCGCTCCTTACTTTCAGTTAAAAAATATGTTTTTTTTTAAATTGAATTTCTGAACGTTTTTCAAGTAGGCTAATGCATTTTCGAATTTGGCTGACCGTACATAAAAAATAAAAAAAAATTGCATATCAATTTTGGCAGATTGATTTCGTATCTGAAGGGTTGCGCCCTCCTCAATACCTTGGTCTTTACGCCAAAGCTGCTAGCACTTTAAAAAGGTGCCTGCTCAAATTAGACGACCCCCGTATTTCAGTAGACGCCAAGGCCGTATCCATTATTTTTTTTCCGGGGGTATTTTGCAATTTTTTTTCCGGTTGGTTGGGGGAGGGTTACACAAAGAAGCAAAAACGTAGAGAAATTTGCTTTTATTCATTTTTGTTTCATTTTTACGAGTCAGATAAACAATTCAGGAGGGGGGGTCAAACCCCCTAACCCCTCACCCCCACCCCCTTCTTGGATAAGACCCTCGTAGACACTCTTAAAAAATTGGGATAAACAGTCAAACTTTAGCGTATTGAGCAGCATATTTTGGAGGAGGCAACCATTCAAATATGGAATAATTAATGTTCATTTTTCAAATAATCTGACTCACCCTCTATGAATTATACTCCTTCTCTTCACGGAAAAATCTTCTGTGTTAATTTCATCCGACGTAAAGTGCACCCCTCCCCTGTCAAATTCCCTCCAGACAATTTCATCCTCGCTGAAACTTCTCCCTCCTCGTAAAATTACTTGCAGGCGATTCAGCCTGAAAAATTCTCCTTTGCATTCTTTCATTGAAATAAGACTTTAATCTCTAATCGGTTTCTTGATCACACCAGAAATTCCCCCTTCCGTGGAAATTATTTCTCAGAAAAAAACCTGGAAAAATGCCCTTGGATAATTCCCCCGGAACATCTCCACATGAAAAATTTTGGCAAAGAGAATATAAGACAATTATTAAGAATTTTGTATAGTAATTCTGTCAAATCCTCCCAGTGCAACTTTTCCCCTACAATATTTACTCCCCAGAAGTTTTCCTCCACAAGGAAGATTCTCGCTATAGAAATCCATTCCAAGCATTCCCTCCCCCCCCCCAAAAAAAATGTCTAAATACTTCCCAATAACAAAGACACTTCCTTGTTATATAGCATACACTCAAGAATTGAAGTTAGGTTAATCAAAATGAAATATACCAAAATATGAAGCGAATATAATTGTTTAATAAAAAAATTGTGGAAACTACAACAAAGAATTATGGAAGAGGGGTTGCCCAGATCGCATTATAGCAACTAACTTAACCTAACCAAAAACCAACTAAATATTGAATTAGAATATACCTACAATCTAGTTTCCCACCAAACCGAAGCTAATTGTTTTGTTTGAAAACTGGGTATTGTCTCATGTTCGCGATATAAATTCTCGAGTGTGTGCTATATAACAACGAAGTACCATAACCAATACTATACGTAAAAAATTAGCGCAGACTCTTTTTGTTTATATCATGAATGTACGGCAACCGAATATAATCACTCTCCCTCATAGGCTTTAGCTCAACAATCGGTATATCATCATCGCCGGCAATACCTCTTAATAAATTAAATAAAAAAAACAAGTTTTTTTAACTGAAAGTAAGGAACGACGTTAAAACTTAAAACGAACAGAAATTATTCCGTATATGAAGGGGGCTGTCCCCTCCTCAACGCCTCGCTCTTTACGCTAAAGTTTTTTTATTGTTTAAAAAAATAGAGTTGTGAGAAAGTCAAACTTTAGCGTAAAGAGCGAGGCGTTGAGGAGGGGACAGCCCCTTCATATACGGAATAATTTCTGTTCGTTTTAAGTTTTAACGTCGTTCCTTACTTTCAGTTAAAAAAACTTGTTTTTTTTATTTAATTTTTGAACGTTTTTGAATTAATGCAGGTTTTGATTTTGGCTCACCGTACATGAATAATTAAAACAAAATTTGCATATTATATTTGGTTAAATGGCTTTCTCGAAACTTGTTTAATTTTATTTACGAACGTTTTTATTAGTAATAAATATACGTAACTTAGAATTAACTTACGTAACGAACTTCTATATTCATAAATTTTTAACACGTATATTAGGGGGTTCGCCCCCTAGTCAATCCCCTTCTCTTTAAACTATAGTTCGAATTTTTTTTCCAGTTCTTTAAAAATGACCTCTTAATCACAATCAGTTGATCAGTTGAAAAACTTGTTTTTTTTTTATTTAATTCCTGATCTTTTTCTTTAATAAATAAAAAAAAACAAGTTTTTTTAACTGAAAGTAAGGAACGACGTTAAAACTTAAAACGAACAGAAATTATTCCGTATATGAAGGGGGCTGTCCCCTCCTCAACGCCTCGCTCTTTACGCTAAAGTTTTTTTATTGTTTAAAAAAATAGAGTTGTGAGAAAGTCAAACTTTAGCGTAAAGAGCGAGGCGTTGAGGAGGGACAGCCCCTTCATATACGGAATAATTTCTGTTCGTTTTAAGTTTTAACGTCGTTCCTTACTTTCAGTTAAAAAAACTTGTTTTTTTTTATTTAATTTTTGAACGTTTTTGAATTAATGCAGGTTTTGATTTTGGCTCACCGTACATGAATAATTAAAACAAAATTTGCATATTATATTTGGTTAAATGGCTTTCTCGAAACTTGTTTAATTTTATTTACGAACGTTTTTATTAGTAATAAATATACGTAACTTAGAATTAACTTACGTAACGAACTTCTATATTCATAAATTTTTAACACGTATATTAGGGGTTCGCCCCCTAGTCAATACCCTGCTCTTTAAACTATAGTTCGAATTTTTTTTCCAGTTCTTTAAAAACGACCTCTTAATCACAATCAGTTGATCAGTTGAAAAACTTGTTTTTTTTATTTAATTCCTGATCTTTTTCTTTAATAATGCTGGGAAATCCGGCGCCCCCTTCATAGCAATGTCCCTTCCCCCATGACACCTTCCGGCATGGACAGATCCTTCCATCTAGCCCCCGACCCTCTCCGGCCCCCACCTCCCAGAACAAAACTCCGCTGAAAAAGTCTGTATACTTCCCAATAACCAATACTATATGTTAACATTGAGTAAAGTTCATAACTTTCAGCCCTCCCCCGGGGACTTTGGGGAATCAAGTCATCCTAAAAGACATTTTTATCATATTTTCGACCATGCTGAACAAAATGGCTATCTCAAAATTTTGATCGGGTGACTTTGGGAAAAAAATGAGCGTGGGAGGGGGCCTAGTTGCCCTCCATTTTTCTCGGTCACTTAAAAAGGGCACTAGAACTTTTAATTTCCGTTCTAATGATCCCTCCCACGTTATTCTAGGACCACTGGGTCGATACGATCACCCCTGGGGAAAAAAAAAAACAAACAAACAAATAAACACGCATCCGTGATCTTTCTTCTGGCAAAAAATGGAAAATTCCACATTTTTGTAGATAGGAGCTTGAAACCTCTACAGTAGGGTTCTCTGATACGCTGAATATGATGGTGTGATTTTCATTAAGGTTCTATAACTTTTAGGGGGTCTTTCCCCCTTTTTTCGGAAATCAGCCAAATTTTCTCAGGCACGTAACTTTTGATGGGTAAAATTAAACTTAATGAAACTCATATATTTGAAATCAAAAGTAAAATCTGATTCTTTTGATGTATCTATTGGTATCAAAATCCCGTTTTTTAGAGTTTCGGTTACTCTTGAGCCGGGTCGTTCCTTACTTACAGTTCGTTACAATGAACTGTTTGATAATCCTGAAGACTAAATCGGTCTTGATGAGACATTATCATTTTTCATATAAAAAAACAAAACAAAAAATAGCGCTTGAAAAAAAGAGAGAGAGAAAAAAAAGAAAAATAACAAAAAATAACACAAATATATATATATATATATATATATATATATATATATATATATATATATATATATATATATATATATATATATATATATATATATATATATATATATATATATATATATATATATATATATATATATATATATATATATATATATATATATATATATATATATATATATATATATATATATATATTATAAATATTATATAAACAAAAAAAAACAAAAAAAGCTATAAAAGGTCATCAATTGACCAGATACTCCTGATTGGAGCAGTCTCAGTTTCAAGGGGTCAACTTCTATGCATGTACTATAGATGTCATACCGGACCGAGTCCACAAGAAGTAATTACTCATACTTCTTAGTCCCGGCCTTCATCTTTGTGCACTTCGTTAATAGAGCAACCCTTCTGCAATTGCTCCCTTTTACACTTTTTTCACTTTTGAAGGAAAATAAGATGTATTTTTATGTGTGTTTTTTTTAGAATGGTATCAAAATTTATTTAATTTTTCGTATATAAAAAATTCTGGTGATTGTGCTTCAAATGTGAAACAGTTTTTGTTCACACCAGATATAAGAATTGGCAGTTTTGATTTGGAATCAGTATACGCCAATTGTGACCCCCCCCCCCCCTAAAAAACGCCAAATTCATTCTGGAGGAAAGCTTAATGCTGGCGAATTTGTCTCTGATAAATCTGCCTTTTCAAATTAGACTTGTAATTTCACTCTTGATTCTTCGTAACAAAATTAAATATAAGAAAACAAGTTTTTCTTAACTGAAAGTAAGGAGTGACATTAAATTTTTAAACGAACAGAAATTATTCCATATATGAAAGGGGCTTCCCCCTCCTCAACGCCTCGCTCTTTACGCTGAAGATAGACTCTTTGT
>NC_142799.1:16961906-17024406 GCF_049724085.1 Artemia sp. Qi Xiang Cuo
AGCTAAGCACTTTTTTTTAAAATTTTCCTGATTTTCAAAAACATCCCTAAAAAGGCCCACTGATCTTGATAAAAATTACACCGTAAATTTCAGCCTATAAGAGAACTATGTAGAGGTTTCAGCTCCTAAACAATAGGCTTCTAAGCGCATAAGTACCCTTAGTTCTAGTGTCTGTCTTAAGTAGTCAAAAAGATTAATCAGTAGCAAAGTGGTTTTTTCTGCCATTCTGACTTAATTTTTTATATAAAATGAACCAAAATCGAAGTGAAGATGTCTCTCTTTTTTTGAATATTTATTAAAATTGAAATACTTGGAATCATTTAATATTTAATGATGAAGGAAGCTTTTTAAAAGAGGTAACCACACAGTGTAAGGAAAGAATTTCTTCCTTGACTTAATGACAAGACAATTTCTTTTTATTATAATAATAATGAGAAAATTTTACTCACCAGAAATTGCTTAGAATTATCCATTTTCTATGTAAATGTTCACAAGAAATGTCAGTAGTGTTAAGTTGAATAAACTATTCAAAACTGTTGAAGAACGCAATTTGAAACCTGAATATATACAAAAAATAATTGAATATATTGGCAACTAAAAAAGACACACCGGTTTTTCTTACACGGATTTAACCTAAAAAAAACTTGTATATCATGAAATAGAAATTCAGTTAATTGTGTCAGAAAAACTTGAACCAAAACAGATTATACCCACCTAACCAGATTGTACCTACCAATCCAGATTATACCTACCAGAAAAACCTGTTTGGTACGGGGGCGTCGTAGAAATGGAACTTACTACTCTACTTTTGTCACAACTCTACTTTTTAAATGAATACAACAACTTTAGCGTAAACAGCGAGGCTTTCAGGAGGGGACAGCTCCTTTAATATACAAAATAATTTCAGTTCGTTTTAAGTTTTAATGTCGCTCCTTACTTTCAGTTAAAAAATATATTTTTTTTAAATTGAATTTCTGAACGTTTTTCAAGTAGGCTAATGCATTTTCGAATTTGGCTGACCGTACATAAAAAATAAAAAAAAAATTGCATATCAATTTTGGCAGATTGATTTCGTATCTGAAGGGTTGCGCCCTCCTCAATACCTTGGTCTTTACGCCAAAGCTGCTAGCACTTTAAAAAGTGCCTGCTCAAATTAGACGACCCCCGTATTTCAGTAGACGCCAAGGCCGTATCCATTATTTTTTTTCCGGGGGTATTTTGCAATTTTTTTTCCGGTTGGTTGGGGGAGGGTTACACAAAGAAACAAAAACGTATAGAAATTTGCTTTTATTCATTTTTGTTTCATTTTTACGAGTCAGAGAAACAATTCAAGGGGGGGTCAAACCCCCTAACCCCTCACCCCCACCCCCTTCTTGGACAAGACCTTCGTAGACACTCTTAAAAAATTGGGATAAACAGTCAAACTTTAGCGTATTGAGCAGCATATTTTGGAGGAGGCAACCATTCAAATATGGAATAATTAATGTTCATTTTTCAAATAATCTGACTCACCCTCTATGAATTATACTCCTTCTCTTCACGGAAAAATCTTCTGTGTTAATTTCATCCGACGTAAAGTGCACCCCTCCCCCGTCAAATCCCTCCAGACAGTTGCATCTTCTCTGAAAATTCCCCCTCCTGTAAAATTACTTGCGGACGATTCAGCCTGAAAAAATCTCCTTAGCATTCTTTCATTGAAATAAGACTTTAGTCTCTAATCGGTTTCTTGATCACACCAGAAATTCCCCCTTCCGTGGAAATTATTTCTCAGAAAAAAACCTGGAAAAATGCCCTTGGATAATTCCCCCGGAACATCTCCTCATGAAAAATTTTGGCAAAGAGAATGTAAGACAATTATTAAGAATTTTGTATAGTAATTCTGTCAAATCCTCCCAGTGCAACTTTTCCCCTACAGTATTTACTCCCCAGAAGTTTTCCTCCACAAGGAAGATTCTCGCTATACAAATCCATTCCAAGCATTCCCTCCCCCCCCCCCCAAAAAAAAATGTCTAAATACTTCCGAATAACAAAGGCACTTCCTTGTTATATAGCATACACTCAAGAATTGAAGTTAGGTTAATCAAAATGAAATATACCAAAATATGAAGCGAATATAATTGTTTAATAAAAAAATTGTGGAAACTACAACAAAGAATTATGGAAGAGGGGTTGCCCAGATCGCATTATAGCAACTAACTTAACCTAACCAAAAACCAACTAAATATTGAATTAGAATATACCTACAATCTAGTTTCCCACCAAACCGAAGCTAATTGTTTTGTTTGAAAACTGGTTATTCTCTCATGTTCGCGATATAAATTCTCGAGCGTCTGCTATATAACAACGAAGTACCATAACCAATACTATACGTAAAAAATTAGCGAAGACTCTTTTTGTTTATATCATGAATGTATGGCAACCAAATATAATCACTCTCACTTATTGGCTTTAGCTCAACAATCGTTATACCATCATTGACGGCAATACCCCTTGAGAAATGATCCTGAAGAATAATTTTATTTTGCTCAGACATTGTTATTTTTCCTATAAAAGAACAAAACAAAAAATAGCGCTTGAAAAAAAGAGAGAGAGAAAAAAAAGAAAAATAACAAAAAATAACACATATATATATATATATATATATATATATATATATATATATATATATATATATATATATATATATATATATATATATATAAACAAAAAAACAAAAACAGCTATAAAAGGTCATCAATTGACCAGATACGCTTAATTCGAGCAGTCTCAGTTTCTTGCACAAAAATACGGTCTTGATTAGACCACATCCTGTAACTTTTAGATTAATTTCATCAAGTCTTCGGAAGATCGGGGTTGTGCTTTGTAAGGCTCTCAGCTACAAGTATGCCTAAACTAATAAGGAATTTTTTTACTTTAAACGTATGGCAAGTTACTTCTTTTGATCGAAACTAAATGAGAACAGGGGCAACTTTATCTGGTCTTTGAACTTTATTTCATTCAACTTTAAATCGCTGAACACTCTCTATGTCTGAATCCTTAATACTAGTAGACCCATCATGACTAGCAATACGTACGTCATGGTGTCCTCCACACTGCGACGGAATCTGCTTCACACCATTAAACAACGGAGGATTACTTGTACCTTCCTGTTAAATATCTTATAGCTTGAGCTCAAGCTGATTTATGTAATTTTGTAACAAATTAATCATGGGCATGAATGTTTTTAGATGTTTTTCAATTAGTTCAGATTTAGGATGAGACTCAACATGTACTGCATTATAGATTTCAGAAACCATTGCTTCAACTGGAAATTTAGGATTAAAATTAGCTGTAGTCTGCAAAGTCGATTTTTTCAGCTTCATTCCGCAAGTTCATTCTCTGTAGCCACTATGAGTCTACGGAGACCAGCAGTGGAATCTGAGAATAGATTATCCGTTACAGAATCTTGCCCTTTTCTTAGAAACCGGCGGTAAACATCAGGATGATTTTTTAGCTCTGCAAACGCATGATTAACTCCCTTAGTTTTCTTTTTTGATGCTTCCTTCTCATTGCCATCAAAACTAAGTAAACTCGAGACGGATAAAACCTGACGGCCGTGTTTTTTGTTCTAGCAAAATACAACAAATTTGCTGTCTCCGGTATTTGTCTTCATAATTTCTAGGATTCGAACTGGCCAAAGGGGATAACCCGAAGATTTGGCGAGGAACAAATCTCCAATTTTAACGTTAGCCGGATTCAAGACGGTAACAATAAGTATAAAAGAAATCAATAAAATTAGAATTTAATTAACATCAGATAGAAACGCAAAGAAACTTATCTTATGTGGGCAGGGCCACGGATGGTAGTGGCAAGCAAATTTTATAACTTACGTTTACAGGCGTCTACCCACGGTCTGTTTGGGGTTATGATGCCCCTAAAGACACCATGTTCCCATCCTCTCATTTTCTCAAAAATCTCTAGAATTTTTCTTTAGTTTGCTTATTTTTATGTATGTCAAACTTGCGTGTACTAAATGAATCTAAGGTGAACAGGCATCGTTTAATCTAGGTTTCCAGGTACATTGAATCACATTTGTTTTGAGTTTGAGGATTATACGAGTAGTAAGCCTACACGAAGTGACAGGTACTTAATATACACTGCTATAATCAATCTCCTGCTTTGAAAAGAGGAACAGCAACTTCTTTAGTTGATAGAGCAATATGTTTGAGTCCATTGTGGTTTCCCTACAAATTGTCAATAATCTAAATAAACAATATTTTTACGCAGCATAAACCTCGTACAAATGCACTAACGAGGATAGACTGGGTATAGAAGGTTGGAGTTAGTAGTATATAAGGTAATATTTACCTTGCTGCTATACCCCTTCGTTAGGGAGTACGTAGTCCCTGAGTCCCAAGTTCAAGGTCACGGGGAAAAATCCAGAAATGTTTTTGTCAACAGAGACCTTGGGAAAAACCTTAGTTATATAACGTTTTTGGGAAAACCTAATTAGTTTTTATAAGATTTTGGGAAAACCTAATTAGTTTTTCAACAAGGGAAGACGTTGGAGAAACACCTAGTTACTTAACTGACTTGTCAACAGGATTTAGGGAAATCCATTATTTTTATTATTGATTTTAGAACTGGAGGATGGATACATGAAAAAACTCATAGACTTGGAAAATACTCTATATAAAGTGGGAAAGAGATAGTTAGTGTCAGAGCTCTAAATTTGATTTTGTTCGATGGTATTATTTTGAATATTATTTTGTTTTCCTTGGAATATTACAAAAACGAGTAATTTCACTGTATTGAACATTAAGAGACAGGAGGAAGAGAATAGTGATGAAGTGAAAATAAGAACTGCAAATGTTGCAGTAGATATTGTGCCAGGGAGCAGATTAACTTTCGAGTGGGATGAGATGTTCAGTAAATATTTAATATCTCTGAGTCGATTCAAGATGGATGAATAGTTATGTTTTGCGGCCAAAGTGAATATAATGAATATATCAACCTCACAAGCAGGTTTGAATGCAATTGTAGAGCATATAGAGAAAAATGAACACCAGAGGCAACGCTCTAGCGTTGCCTATAGTAAAGGCCATACGGCTCAAATGTTTTATTATTTTTTTCCCAGAGTCACTTCATACGGAAGGGGTCGTCGTAGAAACTTCAAAGGAGGCTCATTCGATTGAAAATGGAGATTTCTAGTGCCCTTTTTAATAGTAGAAAATGTTTGGAGGGCAACTAACCCCCTCCCACGCCCATCATTCCCCCAAACACACCCAGTCAAAATTTTTAGATAGCCATTTTGTTCAGCGTACTTGATTTTCGGATAGAAAATATATTTTTGAGGAGGACACTCCCCCACAACCCTCAAGGCCAGAGTTTTAAGTTATGCCCTGGGGGCATATAAGGTTATTATAAAAGGCGTTATCGTAGAAACTTCAAAACAGGCTCATTCGATTGGAAATTTATATGCTTAGTGCCCTTTTTAATGCTCGAAAATGATTGGAGGGCAACTAGCCCCCCCCCAACACACCCATCATTTCCCAAAACAAATCCAATAAAAATTGTGAGATATCCGTTTTGTTCAGCGTAGTTTATTTTCACATAGAAAATATTTTTATGAGGAGGACACTCCCCCACAACCCTCAGGGCAAGGGTTTTAAGTTATGCCCTGGGGGCATATAAGGTTTTGATAGAAGGTGTTGTCGTAGAAACTTCAAAAAAGGCTCATTCTATTGGAAATTCAAAGGGATAGTGCCCTTTTTAATAGTCGAAAGTGAATGGAGGGCAACTAGCCCCCCACGCCAATCATTCCCCCCAATACATCCAATCAAAATTTTCAGATAGCCATTTTGTTCAGCGTAGTTCATTTTCAGATAGAAAGTATGTTTTTGAAGAGGACACTCCCCCACAACCCTTAGGGCAAGGGTTTTAAGTTATGCCCTGAGGGCATATAAGGTTTTTATAGATGGCGTTGTCGTAGAAACTTCAAAAAGGCTCACTTGGTTGGAAATTCAAAGGGCTAGTGTCCTTTTTAATAGTCAAAAGTGATTAGAGGGCAACTAGCCCCCCTCCCACGCCCATTATTCCCCCAAACACATCCAATAGAAATTTTGAGAAAGTCATTTTGTTCCGCATAGTTGATATTCAAATAGAAAATATGTTTTTGAGGAGGACACTCCCCCAAAACCCTCAAGACAAGGGTTTTAAGTTGTACCCTAGGGCATATAAAGTTTTTATAGAAGGCGGTGTCATAGAAACTTCAAAAAAGGCTCATTCGATTTGAAATTCAAAGAGCTAGTGCCCTTTTAACAGTCCAAAGTGATTTGAGGGCAACTAACCCCCCTCTCACGCCCACCTTTTCCCCAAACACTTCCAATCCAAATTTTGAGACAGCCATTTTATTAAACGTAGTTCGAATCAAATAAAATAACTACAAACAAGTGGTAGGGTATCACCTCACTGAAGAAACCTAAAACCCCAAACAAACAGAAATTGAAATTAACTATCTTACAAACATAAACATAACCGGTGCAAAAATAAATAAGTAAATAAATCTTATATAGCTTCAATATTTTTATTATTTTCCCCCCCAGAGCTGCTTTATATGCAAGGGTTAACAGTACCATTTTGTTAAAAATAGTTGAAAGTTTAAGTAACAAAACTTTGGTGTCGACAAAACCCCCCAGGGCCTGGGGGCAGGAAGAAATTCTCGTATAAACTTTAGAGAGGGCTCATTTGATTGGAAATTGGAATTTCTAGTCCATCTCTTAAGAGTCAAAATTGATCGAAGGGCAAATAACCCCCCACGCCCTTTTCCCCCACCCCTTTTTTGAACTAATTCTGTCTATACCTGAAGGCTCAATGAGAGTTAGACTGTTTTGGTATTAACACATACCTATTTGGCATCTGTTCTCGTCCTTAACAAGGAAAGAAACAGAGAGTGTAAGACAATAGCGGATCCAGGGGAGGGGGCGATGGGGCGCCCCCCTAACGTACTCATATATATATATATATATATATATATATATATATATATATATATATATATATATATATATATATATATATATATATATATATATATATATATATAGATATATATATATATATATATGTATATATATATATATATATATATATATGTATATATATATATAGGTATATGTGTATATATATATATATATATATACATATATATATATATATATATATATATATATATATATATATATATATATATATATATATATATATATATATATATATATATATATATATATATATATATATATATATATATATATATATATATATATATATATATATATATATATATATATATATATATATATATATATATATATATATATATATATATATATATATATATATAAAATATATATATATATATATATATATATATATATATATATATATATATATATATATATATATATATATATATATATATATATAAATAAAAACACTTTTATTAATACAACACTGAGGATAAAAAGAAAACCTGCTCTAAATCATTTAAAGATACTACCGGCAGCGTCACCCCCCCCTCCGCTGGTGGTACCCCTTCCCCCGAGGAAATGGGGGCACAAGACCCCCCCTCCCAAGGTCTTAGGAATTTTTAAATAAGTTTACTCACACCGAACTTTCCGTATCACAAACAAACTCGTCTCGGTCGTATGTTAAGTAGTGCCCAAGGGGAAGGGTACTTCCACCATCTCTACAAACGTAAGTAGCGACGAAGATCAAACTGCCTTTCCATCATAAACAGTAAGTAGAACAACAGGGAAATTTTTATGCAAGACAGAGGAACGCTAAATGGTAGTCATGGCAATCTTTTCATTATTTACATTAATTTTTTATATTTTAACGAGCAAATTGCCAACAGTTTCGCTCGTGGAATTGTATTTTAAACAATACAATTCCTATAAACTTCAATGCCAAAATTCTTTTCCACAAAGGGTGTGGGCACTCCCTTGCAACATTGTTTGATTTCCTCGGTGTGTTTCAGTATAAAGTACACCATCGGACTTACAAACAGACCCCGAGAACTCATATCTATTGCCATTTCTGATTTTAAAAAATAAAATTTTGTTTGAAGCTTGACGTTTGACTAGTTCCGGATAGACGTTCCCATCCCAGTTTGTATAGTCCATCCGAGAACTGATGATTTCACCGTTAGCCAAATCTTCAAGTAGGTTTTCTGTTTTGACTTTTAACAATAGAGAATCTGTATCCCCGTAGCAGACCTCTACTTGTTCCTTCCCATTCCATTGTAACCTAGCCACATTGTTGTAGAATTTCAAAATGATATTTTTTTAAATTTACAAGATGGCGCTGCATGCAGCAATATTTTTGTTTAATACTATGTTTCTTTTTTGTCTATTCAATAGTACTATGTCTGGAGCAATGATTGTAAAGGAAGTGTATTTGGGATCGGCAATAATTCGAGCACATTGGTTGGGATCGGTCACAACATCACAACAACTTCTATTGCGAACACTTTCGCACATTTTACCAAAGGACGAATTTAAAATGAGTTTATGGATTTTTTTGACCTTTGTTTCGCTTTGGAACGTTTCAAGAAAAAAGGGTCAACAAACGTTTTCAAATAAGGTTTTTGACTGAACTGAAGGGTTTTATGAATGTAAATATATATATATATATATATATATATATATATATATATATATATATATATATATATATATATATATATATATATATATATATATATATATATATATATATATATATATATATATATATATATATATATATATATATATATATATATATATATATTTATATGTATATATATATATATATATATATATATATATATATATATATATATATATATATATATATATATATATATATATATATATATATATATATATATATAGCAAATTGGTTGGGATCGGTTACAACGTCACAACGACCCCTTTTGCGAACACTGTTGCACATTTTACAAAAGGACGAATTTAAAATGAGTTTATAGATTTTTTTTCGACCTTTGTTTTCGCTTTGGAATGTTTCTAGAAAAAAGGGTCAACAAACGTTTTCAAATAAGGTTTTTGACTGAATTGGAGGGTTCTATGAATCTTTGTGACGTTGAAACCGTCGTTGCACATTTATTTCAATGCCACATGGTGTACTAAAATATTTTTTTCGGCAAGAGATCGGCAATAGGTTTTCTTTTTTAAAGGTGTCCAATGCATTCACGTAACTTATATATATATATATATATATATATATATATATATATATATATATATATATATATATATATATATATATATATATATATATATATATATATATATATATATATATATATATATATATATATATATATATATATATATATATATATATATATATATATATATATATATATATATATATATATATATAAGAAAAAACACTTTTAATAATACAGCACTGAGGATAAAAAAGAAAACCTGCTCTAAATCATTTAAAGATACTACCGTCAGCTCCACCCCCCCCCCCACTGGCGGTACCCCTTCCCCCTAGGAAATGAGGGTGCAAGACCCCCCCCCCAAGGTCTTAGGAATTTTTAAATAAGTTTACTCACACCAAGAATTTCCCTATGACAAACACACTCGTCTTGGTCGGATGTTAAGTAGTGCCCAAGGGGAAGGGTACTTACACCATTTCTACAAACGTAAATAGCGACGAAGACCAAACTGCCTTTCCATCGTAAACAGTAAGTAGAACAACAGGGAAATTCTTACACAAGACAGTGGAACGCTAAATGGTACTCATGGCAATCTTTTCAACATTTACAGTTATTTTTTTATATTTTAACGTGCAAATTCAAAACATTTTCTGTCGTCAGAAGGCGCAGTACTGCCTCTCTGGAGTATTGAGTAAGCCCAAAATGTTTTGAAACACTAAAATGATTATTTTAAACATATCTCTTTCTTCTATTCTGCCTTAACTGCTAAATATCTAACCATCAATTTTGTACACGACCAACATTTTTCGGAAAATTGTCTTGGGCAAAACAAAACATTTTTTGATACAATTTCATCATCGTGGAAAGGTGGCTGTCGTTTACTTGTCATGAAGCACAATCGGCTGAAAATGCCCATTAGTCTTTCAAATTGTTTCAACGCCATTTTTACCTATTTTTTCGATTTCAATACTAAAATCTCTGATGTGAAAACCGATACCTGATGAAACTAATTTCCACGCTACAGAATGGATGCATGGTTTTTCTTTTCAGGGAGATGATTCACTCATCTCGTCCAAAAATCTTTTAAACTGTTGAACAGCTTCTTGCATCCAAGCACCGTTAGTAAAAATAGTTCACGTTTCTCCCTGTCATCTTTGATTGGTTTCTTTCATAGGACAAACCCCATGCTCAAATAAAGGATGACCTCGCCAAATTGTTCAGTATGGGCAACATAGCCCATAATATAGCCCAATTGACGTAACAACACTAGCACAGTTGATGATGTGCTAGTGTTAACAGTCATTTGACCGCCTTATAGGAGTAGAGCAGTCTGAAGAGTAAATTGGGCAGGTTTTGAAAGAACTGATAAGAACCAGAAGTTAGAACCCATACAAATCTGTACAGAGAACTAGCCAAAGAAATTTTTGTAACAACAAATAAGAACACTCAATACTTACGATAGCAACACCAGCTAGCAGAGAAGAGACTTCCATAATTGTCTTAAGCTTTAAATTCACAGTTTTCAGCCTTCCCCATGACGCCATCTTTTTTTCTTCCTTTGCCTAAGGAGGGAAGCAAAGTAGTTTTTAGTCTAGTTTCAATTTGTACATAAATAGGAGACGTTGACCATTTAAGTTCTATTGGAGATTGAGATCGTGAACATGAAAGTGTATGTGTAAAAGCAATACACCATTCCTTTTCATAGGTAGCATAGTAGCATGATTGCATTGCCTAAATATAGACCAGTATGGTTCCTATGTACTGTTTATTTATATTTTTCTTTTCACCCGACCACCTCCTATGGCATGAGCTCTTATTGCAACTTCGGAGGGGGTTCATTTAATCGGTAACAGAAAGTTTTAATTCCTCTTTTAAGAGCCAAAAATTATTAGAGGTCAACCATCCCCCCCACGATGACCCTGTTTGCTGCCATCTTCCCCTACGCATTAAATGAAAATTTTGAGAGGTTTATTTTTGTTCTGCTTAGTTGGAAGGCCCTATTACTGTTACTCTGGGAGTAACAAACTCCCTAAGGGGTCTTTTGGCAAGGACTCTACGCTATCCAATTAGCGTATTGTTTACATATAGAACTTGTTACTAGGAAAAATGACCCAGGTTTGATCCTCAGTCTTCAAAAAGGCTTAGGTTACTAAAGTGAAGCTTTCAGGGAATGTTGAAGGGGCTGATCAACTAAATGAAAAGCACTATCTCCAACCAAGTTTTTTAAAATATGTATCGGCAGTATTTCAGGAACAACTTAGGGTATTGAGTTAAAAACTTTGGGGTATATTGATGAAAATATTTAATTAATCAAAAGAGACTCTGTTTATACTACTATTACTACTACTGCTACTACGACTACTACTACCACTACTTCTACTACTACTACTACTGTTACTACTACTGCCACTACTACTACTACTAATATTACCACTACTACTAGTACCACTACTACTATTATTACTACTCCTACTACAACTACTACTAACAGAATTACTACTGCCATCACTACTACTGGACCTACAACAACAGCTGTAACTGCTACTAATATATTTTAATAGGACCATGGGGCATTATGGGAAAAGGTAACCATTTTTCCATTATATATACAATATAAAAACAGGGGAGGGGAGAGTAAGAAATTTAATGGAGAAAAAATAAGTCTGCTTCAAAACTATGTCTCTCTCAACAATCTTTAAATAAAAAAGTTGATCCTAATTATTAGTATAAACTTGAATAGGACCAAAGGAATGTCATAGGGTGGGGTAGCTCTTAAGCATACAAAATATATTTCATAATGGGAAAAAATGCTCTGTTTCATAGCTATAAAGTTCTCGCAAGAAACGGTGAAAACCAGTTTGGTAATTGGTTTTGGCATTTGCGTAGACGCATAATGTAGTAATTAATGAATGCAACTGCCATGTAAGGAGGAACCGCCGTAGCAATTAAGGTCTTATAACTGTTAAAAATTGTAGCATGCTAGTTTTAGCACTTCAGAAAACCAATAATTAAAACAGACGATATTATAATATTTCCCAGCAGACAAAGTAAACCCCAGGAGAGGTAGAAGAAATAAATGTTTAATTCTTGTAGGTCGTAACTCTATATTTTTCGGTCTGTTTTTGTTCGGGGAGGATGTAGATATTATACATCACCACAGATATGTACCTCTTTTCTTCTTTCTATGCTTTTGATTTCGCGTCTCCTAATGCAATGGTTTTAAGAAGTAGCCTTATGTATTAATTCTCGCGAGTACCAAAACTAATTATCGTTTTCTGGGTAACAAAAGTAGCAGACTGTTCCGTTGCCTGTAGATTCATATTGACCATACCCCAATACCGAAGAAACATATTTAACTTTACTGTTAATAAGCTTAGAACCATTTGATATTTAAGCCTGGGTTAGCTTATGAAAGTTAAAAAACAACTTGGCAAATTTTATAAGCTGCGTCTCAAAATCTGAGGAGCCTCAATGTCACAGACAGTATTATCCCTTCCCCTCCCCCCCCCCCCCCAAAAAAAAAAGAAATAAATTAAATTATTTCGTAGAAAGTAACCAGCCTAAAAAATTAAAATTACTATTATGACAGCTATTATGTTGTTACAGTATACTCTATACATATGTTATGCTATCTAGTTTAGTTTTATTATTATTAATTAAAAAAAAAATTCCACAAAATAAGTTTTTCAGAGAAAAGTAAAGAAGTAAATTAAGCAAAAATCTGCAAAATAACATCAAATAATGTACCAAGCTTGAAACTACCACAAATCAGGATCAATAAATAAATGAAGCCCAAAACGAACAGAAATTACATTAACCGATTTGATTAATAAATCAAATAATATTAACATTTTGATAACTAAATATCAGTATATGTATTTTTTGTGTTTTTTTTATTTTTTTATTTTTTACTATAAATATTTAACATGATCAAAATTTTTAATAAAGATTATTAGCCTTCATTATCATTTTTGGTATTTTATTCCCATATTTTCTTTTTTCCCCTTCCTTTTTTCCAATTTTTCCCCTTTTTAGCTTTTACCCCTCGTTATCTTTTTTCTCCTATTAAAAAATAAATTCAACAAAAATGGAAACTTAAACCAAACTACAACCACCAAAAAAACTTCTCTTCCTCTATTTTCTCCTCCTTTATATCTCTGAAATTAAAAAAAAACTAAATTAACCCAATATAACATTTTCATCATCCTAGCTATAGACTCTCATTTTCAAAACAGATCTCTCCCATAATCTCCCATTTATAACAACTAAAAATTAATTAAGGTAATCAAATACAACAGGTCATTCTCCGGGGCATACTACAACACAATAAAAACAAAACAAAATATAATGCACGTCCCGCTTGTAGGATTCTCCCCCTCCTTAGGGAAATCCTTTGGCAGGGGCTTCAATTACGTTCCAAATTTTACATTACCCCTTCAAGCTTCCATAAAAAAAATAAAAAATAAAACATTAAAAAATTAAAATAAAATAACAAAATTTGAGCCATTGTTCCCTTACAAATAAAACTCAACAAACAATAAGACATACACTTAAACACCACAATACTTATTTAGAAAGAAGGGTTCAAAAATTCTAACAAATTACCCATAAACTTTAAATTTCCCAATAAATTTCATTTTTTCCTTGATTGCCTTAAGAAAAAAAAATAATCAGCTATTTACCAAACGCTCTATCCACTCCTCATCAATTCTTCCATTCCATTTTCTAGTCTTTCTCAAAAGCTCTACTTTCCCCCTAACTACTCCTTTAAATCTTTCTAACTCAACTCGCTTTTTCTTTTTCCTCATCTTCCAAATATGGGTACATGCCCATATCACAATTAATAACATTCCTTTATGTCTCTTTTCATCACCTTTCCTTTCAAAATCCAACTTCAAATTTTTTTTACTATTTAAACTCTGTTTGTCTGCAAAAAAATCTGTTTAATTTCTTTGATAGCTTGGATACATTTACGCTATTTTTATTTGGTTAAATTTTAAGAGCAGAAGTAGCCCCGAAATTTTGAACATAATACGCTCAGTCGTTCTTGGGATGCTGCTGAGTTGCCTTATTGGGAATTAGCATTATCACAGTGCATTTGGATTTAATCTTAAGGCAAAATTTAGTTTTTAAACATAATGTGAAAATTGGAGGATGGGAGCGGAAGGGGGATTAGTTGCCCTCCAATCACTTTCGACTATTAAAAAGGCGTCAGCCCTTTCTATTTTCAATCGAATGAGTCCTTTTCGAAGTTTCCACGACAACTCCTTTGATACGAAGTGCCCTGGTCTAAACAACATCAACCACAAAAAATAGTACATTATATCCACATCAATCTTTACTATAAAAATGTCAAGCCTTCCAATCACTCTCGACTATTAAAAAGAGCACTAGGCCTTTGGATTTCCCATCGAATGAGACCTTTTGGAAACGATAACGCCTTTTATAAGCACCTTATATGCCCAAAGGGCATAAAACAACCTTTACCCTAAGCTTTGTTAGGGCGGTTGTCTTCCTCTAAGACCGAATTTCCAGAAATTTCAAATACATTAAACAAAATGGCGATCTTAAAATATTGATTGGATGTATTTGTAAAAATGGTGGGTATAAGAGGGTTGGTAGTCGCTCTCCGATCACTTTCAACTCTTACAAATTAACCTAGCCCTTTCAATTTCCAATCAAATGAATTCTTTTGAAGTTTTTACGACAAAACTTTCAAAAAAAATCTTATATGCCACCAAGGCATAACTTACAACCGTTGCCCTGAGCGCTGGGAAAGTGTCATTCTCAAAGACCTAATTTCAAGAAATTTATACTACGCTGAACAAAATGACTATCTGAAAATTTTGACTGGATTTGTCTGGAGGAATGGTGGGCGTGAGAAGGGGTTTAGTTACCCTCCAATCCCTTTCAACTATTACAAAGGGCACTAGCCCTCTCAATTTAACATTGAATGAGCTCCTTTTGAAGTTTTACGACAACTCTATCATTAAAAACCTTATATGCCCCAGGGCAAAACATACAAACTTTGCCCTTGGAGCTCTGGGGGGTTTGTCATCCTTAATTACATAATTTTCAGAACTTTCAACTACGTTGAACATAATGGCTATCTCTAAACTTTAATTGAATGTTTTTGGGGAAATGGTGGGTGTAAGAGTTGGTTTAATTACTCTCCACTCACTTTTGACTATTATACAGAGCAATATCAATTTCCAACCAAATAAGCCCTTTTTGAAATTTCTGCAGTAACTTTCTATATAAACTTTATATGCCCCCAGGGTATGGCTTACAACCCTTGTACTGAGGGCTCTGAAGTGGCTATCATCCTAAAACACCTAATTTCAAGTATTTTCAACTATGTTGAACAAAATGGATATCTCAGGATTTTGATTAGGTGTGTTTGAGGAAATGGTGGGCGAGAGAGGGGCGTTAGTCGCTCTCTAATCAATTTCGACTATTATAAACGGCACAAGCCACTCCAATTTCTAATTGAATGAGCCTTTTCGAAGTTTCTACGACAACATTTTTGATAAGAAGTGCGCTGCTCTAAATGGAAAAAATAATAAATAATACATTGTGCCAACATCGTTCTTATAAGCCCCCAGGGCATAACTTAAGGCCCTTGCCCTGAGGGTTGTGGGGGAGTCTCCTCCTCTTTACTAAGTACCCATTTCTTGTCTCGTTCTCAAGTGTCCCCGTTCTTTACTTAGGCAGCACGATCGCCCTGCCTATGATTTATACGACAACCTTCTTTATAAACCTTTTATGCCCCCAGGGAATAACTTACAACTCTTGCACTGAGGGCTCTGAGGGGGATATCAGACTAAAAGACCTAATTTTCAGAACGTTCAACAACGTTGAACAAAATGAATATCTCAAAATTTTGATTGGATGTGTTTAGGAGAATGATGGGAGTAAGAGGGGCGTAGTAACTATCCAATCACTTTGAACTATTAAAAAAGGCACTAGCCCTTTCAATTTCAAATTAAATGAGCTCTTTTGAAGTATCTACGACGACACTTTCAATAAAAGCTTTATATTCCCCAGGGCATAACTTACATCCCTTACCCTGAGAGCTGTTGGGGGAGGGGTTGTCATCCTTAAAAACCTAATTTCCAAAACTTTCAACTACGTTGAGTAAATTGGTTATCTAAAAATTTTGATTATATGTATTTAGGGAAAAGCTGGGCCTTATATTACCCTCAAATCACGTTCCACTATTAAAAAGGGTAATAGCCCTTTGGATTTCAAATCTAATGAGCTCTTTTTCAAGTTTCTACGAGAAAGATTTCAATAAGAACCTTAAATGCCCCCAGGGTATAACTTATAATTCTTGCCCTGAGGGTTGTGGGGGATTTTCCTCGTCAAAAACATATTTTCTATCTGGAAATCAACTACGCTTAACAAAATTGCTATCTCAAAAGTTCTATTGGATGGGTTTGGGGGAAGGATTGGCGTGGGGGGGGGCTAGTTGCCCTCCAATCACTTCCGACTATCAAAAAGGGTACTAGGCCTTTGAATTTCCAATCAAATGAGCTTTTTTTAAAGTTTTTATGACAGCGTCTTCTTTAAAAACCTTGTATCCCCCCAGGGCATAACTTAAAACTCTTGCCCTGAGAGCTGTTGGGGAGTGTACTCCTTAAAAACATATTTTGTATTTGGAAATCAACAACGTTGAACAAAATGGCTATCTCTATATTTTGATTGGATGTGTTTGGGTGAATTATGGGCGTGGTGGGGCTAGCTGCCCTCCAATCACCTTCGAATATTAGAAAGTGCACTAGCCTTATAAATTTCCAATTGAATGAATCTTTTTTGAAGTTTCTACGACAACTTCTTCTATAAAAAACCTTATATGCCCCCAGGGCATAACTAAAAACCCTTTCTCTGAGGGTGGTGGAGGAGTGTCCTCTTCAAAAACATATTTTCTATCTGGAATTCAACTTCACTGAACAAAATGGCTATATCAATATTTTGATTGGATGTTTTTGGGGTAATGATGGGCATCAAGGGGGGGGGGGCGGGGAGTAGTTGCCCTCCAATCACATTCAACTATTAAAAAGAGCACTAGTCCTTTGAATTTCCAATCAAATGAGCCTGTTTTGAAGTTTCTACGACAACGCCTTCTATAATACCTTATATTCCCTCAGGGTATAACTTAAAACCCTTGCCCTGAGGGTTGTGAGGGAGTTTCCTCCTCAAAAACTAAGTTTCCATTTGGAAATCAACTACGCTGAACAAAATGGCTATCTCAAAATTTTGATTGGATATGTTTGGAGGAATGATGGGAGTCGGGGGGGGGGGGGAGTAGTTGCCCTCCAATCATTTTCGACTATTAAAAAGGGCACTAGCCCTTTGAATTTGCAATCGAATGAGCCTGTTTTGAAGTTTCTAGGACAAAGCGTTCTATAAAACCTTATATGCGCTCAGGGGTATAGCTTAAAACCCTTGCCTTGAGGGTTTTGGGGGAGTGTTCTCCTCAAAAAAATATTTTCTATTTGGAAATCAACTACGCTGAACAAAATGGCTGTCTCTAAATTTTGATTGGATTTGCTTGGGGGAATTATGGGCTTGGGGGGGCAAGTTGCCCTCCAATCACCTTCGAATATTAAAAAGTGCACTAGCTTTTTGAATTTCCAATTGAATGAGTCTTTTTTGAAGTTTCTAAGACAACTTCTTATTTAAAAAAAACTTATAATCCCCCAGGCCATAACTAAAAACCCTTTCCCTGAGGGTGGTGGAGGAGAGTCCTCCTTAAAAACATATTTTCTATCTGGAAATCAACTTCGCTGAACAAAATGGCAATATTAATATTTTGATTGGATGTTTTTTGGGTAATGATGGTCCTCAAGGGGGGGGGGGGAGGGGTAGTTGCCATCCAATCACATTTGAATATTTAAAAGGACACTAGTCCTTTGATTTTCCAATCAAATGAGCCTGTTTTGAAGTTTCTACGACAACGCCTTCTAAAATACCTTATATTTCCTCAGGGCATAACTTAAAACCCTTGCCCTGAGGGATGTGAGGGAGTCTCCCCCTCAAACATATTTTCTATCTGGAAATCAACTACGCTGAACAAAATGGCTATCTCAAAATTTTTATTGGATGTGTTTGGAGGAATGATGGGCGTCGGAGGGGGGGGGGGGGGTGGTAGTTGCCCTCCAATCACTTTCTACTATTAAAAAGGGCACTAGCCCTTTGAATTACCAATTGAATGAGCCTGTTTTGAAGTTTCTACGGCAACGCCTTCTATAAAACCTTATATGCACTCAGGGCATAGCATAAAACCCTTGCCTTGAGGGTTGTGGGGGAGTGTCCTCTTCAAAAACATATTTTCTCTCTAGAAATCAACTACGCCGAACAAAATGACCTTCTCAAAATTTTGATTGGATGTGTTTGGGAGAATGATGGGCGTAGGGGGGGGGGGTGGCTAGTTGCCCTCCAATTACTTTCGAATATTAATAAGCGCAGTAGAACTCTCTTCCAATCAAATGAGCCCCTTTTAAAATTTCTACGTCAACCCATTCCATATGAATTGCCCTGGTCTAAAGGAAAAAAAAAAATAATAAATAGTACATTGTGTCAACATCGTTCCTATATGCCCTAGGGCATATCTTAAAACCCTTGCTCTTAGGGTTTTTGGGGAGTGTCCTCCTCAAAAACATATTTTCTTTCTGGAAATCAAATATGCCAAAAGAAATAGCTATATCAAAATTTTGATTAGATGTGTTTTGGGGAATGATGGGCGATGGGGAAGGCTATTTGCCCTCCAATAACTTTCGACGATTAAAAAGGGCACTAGCCACTCCAATTTCCAATCGAATGATCTCTTTTCGAAGTTTCTACGACAACTCCTTCGATACGAAGTGCCCAGGTATGGAGGAAAAGAAAGAAAAAAAACACACTGTGTTCACATAGTTCTTTACTTAGGCATTGCTAGCGCGCTGCCTATCATTATAAAATTATAACTAACTGGGATGTTTTCATATTTTGATTATTTTAAATCAAAATCAAAGAATAAACCAGATTAGAATGTTATAAGCTACAGTGATGACAGTGGTCAAATATGGCTCTGAAGTATGGACGCTCCGAAAAACGGATGAAGATTTGCTAGATGTTTTCCAGAGAAATTGCTTAAGGATTGTTCTGGGTACCCGGCTGACTGACCGTATCTCAAACAATACGATAGGCTTTACGAAAAATATGGTTCAATACTGTTCTCTAGGGCTATAATAAAAGAAAGATTGAGGTGGCTAGAACACTTTGTGCGGATGAAGGATGACAGATATTCGAAAAATTTTCTTTTTGGCCAACCGTCTAGGGCTAAACGGAAAGCAGGTCGTCCTCGTCTGGGGATGGAGGACGTCATAAAGAAAGGTTTAAAGGAAATGGGAAGGTCATGGGAGGGAGTAAAAAGGGAGGCTTTGTATAGATTGGAATGGAGGAGCAGCATGCGTAGTTCTGTTGGCCTCGGTCGGCTTGGTCCTGCGGTGATTTGTTAGTAGTAGTAGTAGTAAATAGAGAGACAAGCTCAAAGGTAGAGGAGTAAAGTAATGTTTATCTTCCTATCCGCAAAAGGTACGAACAATTAATTGACAAACAAATGAGGATTAATTATATATTATTGCAAGATATAAATGATTTCTCTAAATACATCCACTCAAAACACCTTCTACCAACCATATTGGCTATAAAAATTCAAGGAAATTAAGAGAAGCAAATAAGGAACTGAATAAAAAGTAAAACTATTTAAACCCAAGCATGATCAAAACTAAATATAAAAACTAAAATTCCCAATTGAAATTGAACACTGAAGTCAAACTTCGCATAAGAAAATTTAAGGAAATGAGTAAAAAATATATTTTTGAAGAGATTGGGACAGTGGAGGAGCAAATTCAGATTGTGCTAGCATCAGGTGTATTGGTATTACTGTAAGTGTCAGACGTAGTCATAGTTATTTTTATAGTTAGGACAGCTGCATTTTCGGGACATTCCTATTAAATAGTAAATAATTACAATCGAAAATTACTTGAAGGTCTCTTAATCTTTGTCTTGAAACACTGCTATCGCTTCGTCTGTAGGATCTGGAATTACGACGCAGGAATTGGCTGGTTCTAGTCTTTCCATTATTGTTTCCATGCATTGTTTCATTGTCAGTTTCAGCACTGGAAATTGGCAATATAAGCACTTTTGACAAAAACGAGATCATCTCATTCATGGTATAACTGCCACTACTATTAACAAAAAATCAATGCGATTTTAATAAATAATATGTGTGAAAAACATTAAAAATTATTCGAAATAAAGAAAAAATGAAATCTAAAACCGCAAATCCTGCTTTCTTAAGGTCGGAATTTAGTTCAACCTTTTTCAGGTTTTCCATTCCCTCCATACTTTTTTCATATGGTGACGAAGACATGAATAAGGTCATCAATACCTACCATAACTTTGAAAATCAAAATTATGGACTGGATAAATCGTTGAAAGAAAAAGAAGCTTTTTTCCCACCACCTGAATAATTAAAACAAGCAAAGGTTTGGTGATGTGTCTTTCATAATCAAAGGTTCGGCGGAAAGTCTTTCATAATTACAAAAGAAATAAACTTTTGGGAGAGAATAGAGGATGAACTATATTTTAAATTGGTCAATTAATTTAATCTTGCTCTTTCGAGGAAAAAAAAGAAAAATGATTCAATTTAATGATTATCTAAATAAGCCTTTAAGAGGTTTTGAAGCTAGCCCTCTGAGGGAAATCTAATTTATTTTCACTTCTGAACAGCTTAGTCTTAATTCCAACCCCCCCCCCCCCAAAAAAAATAATATTTCAAATATTGTTTGGAATTTAAATCTTCTGATTTGTACATAAAAATAATATTTTAGCTTAGTTTTTCTTCAGGGCATTGATTTTTCTTGAAAACGTTTCTTCTAAAAAAATATCATTACTGTTTTATTTAAATGAATTACATTTGTTATTCTATTGTTGGAAATAATTATATTCAAGTAAAGAAACCAACCTTTTGATTTATATGTATTTAGTTAGTAATTGAATTTATGCACATTTTATTTACAGAAACAAATATTAAGATCACTCTCATCTAAATGGAGGCATATATTCCATTAAACTATAGGATATTATCCACTTTAAACTCAAATGATAGACAACGAATAACCACGCAAAACTTGAAAGATACAATAGGTAAATATTAACTATAAACTCGCATATAATTTCCTACCTAAAACTAATATAACAACCGAACGAAAAATATCTCTCTGACCGAAAATCGCGTCTATTAGATAATTAGACATTTTGATTTACAGTATTCAAAAAGGGTAACATCACACTACTTTAAATTTCACTTAAAAACATCTAATCTATTTTACTCAGACTGTCTTTCCATAGATTTTACACACCCATCTTGCTCTGATGCTAAACAATACCCAAAGGAGAGTACAATTACACCATCCCTAAGAACATATAGGTTATTAGATATTGCTGATATTGAACTCTTATCAATTTCAACAATATAGATTTTTGTTTCAGAGAACGGATTACGATTAGTTTTGCACGTGGATTTCAATATTTTCTCAATTCATTCTATAAATGTCATACGCACTCATATCAAACTTTTGGTCTATATATTTAGTGAGCACCCCCTTGCAGTTGTTTTTCACCTCCTTACTTTGAGTCAATATAAAGTAGACTTAAGGACTAGCAAACACACCCTTGCAATTGTATTGATCCCACTTTCTGATTTTATATATATAATTTAATTTGGTACTTGGTGTTTCACTAGTTCAGGGTATTGTTAAACATCCCATTTTATATCCATACGTGCACTAGAGATGTCAGCGCTTGCCAAATTCCCTATTAAATTGTTGGTTTTAATTTTCAAAAGCGGAGAATTCGTTTCTTCATAACTCTGTTGTACCTTCCCCTCCTCCCATCCTTGCACCTTAGCTAAAATATACAACAATTTCAATACAAGGTTTTTATTTACTTTTAAAACTGAACTACCCAAACAAGCATTCTTGTTTAGCATGACCTACTTTTTCCGCTACAAAAACACCTATATCGAACCGATAATGGTAAACGTTATAAAATTTAGATCTGCAATGATTGGTGCACATTCTACCAGATTAGTCACAAAATCACACCGGCTGCGATTGCTAACCACCTAGTATTGGCTTCAAGAATGCAGTATCCATAAAAAAAAACACAGCCACCCCCGTTAGATTGATTCACTAACTCATGCTGCTCAATATGCGTGATGAAACGAAATTTCTTTTGACTAGTCTTTTGAATTTAGTCTATCCTTAAACTTAGAATTAATACATTTTATGTTTTTACAACAAATGATTCTATTTTTTTTTTACATATAATATCCAACAATCTCAAGACAACACTTGATATTACAGAGGTGAAAATATTCGATTAAATTTCCAAACATCTATTTGACCAAATTTTCTTAGTAAATTTGAATTCATCAAGCGTTATCCTTTGGTCATGAAATGAATTGTGTTAAGATTCGATGCAGGGGATATTTTCTTCACTCTATTTCGGAAGGGAGTTATAGTAAAATTAAGACATACACCCTTATTTGTCAATAGATCATACATTTCGGCTTCAAGGCAACACTGTTTGAAAAGAAATTAGTCATTATGGTAATCAGCCTTTTGAACTTGAATACTTAGGTTGAAAACTGTATGAATCTAAAAGACGGCTCTTATTCAAAATTTCTTTCTCATACTCAATATATCTCCACTTCAGATGCATAGAAAGAAGCTTTTCCGATAAAGTGGGTATTATATTATAAGAAAAACTATCTTTCACCATGAATTACCATCAATTCCACCCATTTTTGTTAACAAAGCTGGCACTCGGAGAATTAATCTCAAATCAGTGTTTGAAATATGGATTTAAACAGGAAGAAAAGTATGAAGTTTCATTTTAAAATTTCCTTGGTTGTGAGAGCATCCTCAAAATTATGCCCTGCAAAATTAGGATTTAAAAGATGATCATGATCCCTCACAGTGTCACGCTGTCTCGCGATCTGTTCCAGACAATAACAAAATTTTTGACCTGAATGAAAAGCCTGGCGATCAGTATGTGTTAGTATAGTAGGTTAACATATTATGTGTATCGATCTTGAAAAAGACTTATTCACGGTCATAATTGAAACTTTTTCAGCATATACCACACACATCTTCCCTACTGCCTCATACATCTCTACCAACTGAAGAATATTTTGAGAATTTCGTTGTGAATTACTGAAGGCAAAAGATTTTGACTTATGATCCTTGACAAGATTATAACTCGAGGAGGGATAATAAATATCTACCAGTTTCTCTTCACAACGGAGGGAAACTTTGTCTCTTGTTTAAAGTGAATAGTGAATTTTTTTTAACTTTAGAACGGCTTTTTTGCCAGATGGTATCTCAACTGATTGATAGCCGTGTCTTTCACAGGGTTAAAATCTTTAAAAAAATTTATTACACTACAGAAAGCAAAAGACATATTGGGCAGAAGTGACGTGAAGACTCTTTTTCACCTGGGATAAGAGTCGACTTATGTCTGTTATTGGGAAGAAATGACCGTGGGATTTCTTGTCTTTGGTAAGCCCATACAGGATCCAGATCTAATATTTAACATTGAAAATTGATGGCCCTCTCACGGAATCCTCGATGCCTTTCATATCTTTACGCTCACCCTTCTTAAAGACAGCGTCAAACTTTATAATTGTTACCCCACTCTCAAAGGCTGATTTTTCTTATCGAAAACCCTAATTACACATTAGAGATACAGGATAATTACCATCTGGAGAATATTTAATACCTTTCGGTAAAAATTAAGTATTTAATGGTGTGTGTGGTAAAATTGGAAATGCACATTTAAAACCTTTCAAAACCGTATCATAATTCAAACTCTGAGCACCCTGGGAGACTCTTAAGTGGAGAATTTTTCAAGTTTGTCACCTTTCTCTGCTTCTATTAAATTAAAAATTTGTATTGTATTTACATAGATTCAGCTCTAAACCATCTATATACACAATCACCATTCCTCCTCCTTTATAATTTAAACTATTGGTTTATTTAACTACCTTTTCGATCCGTCTCATTCAATTTTCTTCATTTTTTTGCTTTTGCCTTTGAGAAGCCTGAACTTAAGCAGCAGTATTTGTAAAAAAAACTTCTTCCCATGTGTTTTATTCAGATAATGAAAGTTTGAATTGTAGTCCATGACAGTAAACCCTAAAGTCTTAATTTAATATTCTGTTAGATTCTTGATATCCTCGTGAAGCAATTGGAATGTGATAACGGGATCCAACGTAACAATAGTATTGGAATATCTACACCTCCTAAAATTGCTCTAAGAACACGAATGTAATCCAAAGCCTTGTCAACTAAATAAACTGAAATGACTCTTCACTTCCAGAATTAAAGATTTCAGCCCATATCCCCCCTAGGTCCAGAATCACTTCACTCTTCTGAAAAACAAACTCCTGGCTATTAAGCTCTACATCTCCAACTATGGATCTGGAATCACATTTTTCATCTTCATTACGATAGTCGGAACATTCAAAATCAAATAATTTATATTTATTGACAAGCAAAGCAAAACCAGATTCAAAGCATAATTCTACGTTACCAAAGATATGCTATCGGAAGATCTTAGGCAGTGCAATAGCGCTGCCTAAGTAAAGAACGATGTGAGCACAATTTATCATTTATTTTTGGTTCTTGGTATTCAACCAGGGCACTTCGTATTGACGGAGTTGTCGTAGAAACTCCGAAAAAGGCTCATTCGATTGCAAATTGGAGTAGTTTATGCCCTTTTTAATACCAGAAAGTGATTAGAAGGCAACTAACACCCCTTCCACGTCCAACATTTCCCCAGACACATCCAATCAAAATTTTGAGATAGCCATTTTATTCAGTTTAGTTTATTTCCAGATAGAAATCATGTTTTTGAGGAGGGTTGTAATTTGTGTCCTGGGAGAATATAAGGTTTTTATAGAAAGATTTGTCGTAGAAACTTCAAAAAAGGCTTATTCAGTTGGAAATTGAAAGAGCTAGTGTCCTTTTTATTAGTCGAAAGTGATTGAAGGGCAAATAACCCTCCTCTCGCGCCCATCTATACCCCAGACCCATACAATTAGAATTTTGAGATAACCATTTTATTTAACGCAGTTATTCAACACATTTTATGCAACGCAGTTTTATTCAGCTGATATTTAGTAATCAAAATGTTAATATGATTTGATCTATTAAAGTTATAAAAGTAAAAACATTTATATTTTTTCAGTAAAGTGCAAATTATGTTCTGGCCTTGGGATGGCATAGGGGTTTTGAGTGAAATACTTTTAAGTGAAAGACTGTGATACACAAGTAGAAGTAGAAGCTACATGATCATATTTACTTTCCTCTTTAAAAAATGTTTTCTAGGCACCGAAATGTATCATCTATTGACATGTAAGGGTGTATATCCGTATGATTATAATAGCTCCTTTTTGAGATTGAGTGATGAAAATACCTCCTTCACTGAATATTTTTACAATCCTCTTTATAACCAAACGATAATACTTAATGAGAATAATTAAGTTATTAAAGTTTGATCAAAATACTATGAAAATGGAATCAGTTATTGTGAACGTTATTAATGAAGTGATGTGTTGACATGGTTGGATATCATACTTAAAATCAAAGGTGAAACTTATGAAGAATTTGGATTAGATTTGGGTTATTAGTTTTAACCCTCAGAAGTGCCCTGGTCGAAGACCAAGAACCAAAAATAAATAATACATTGTGCTCACATCGTTCTTTACTTAGGCAGCGCTATTGCGCTGCCTAAGATCTTCCGATAGCATATCTTTGGTAACGTAAAATTATGCTTTGAATCTGGTTTTCCTTTGCTTGTCAATAAATATAAATTATTTGATTTTGAATGTTCCGACTATCATAATGAAGATGAAAAATTTGATTCCAGATCCATAGTTGGAGATGTAGAGCTTAATAGCAAGGAGTGTGTTTTTCAGAAGCGTAAAGTGATTCTGGACCTAGGGGGGATAGGGGCTGAAATCTTTAATTCTGGAAGTGAAGAGTCATTTCAGTTTAATTAGTTGACTAGGCTTCGGATTACATTCGTGTTCTTAGAGCAATTTTAGGAGGCGTAGATATTCCAATGCTAATGTTACGTTGGATCCCGTTAACACATTCCAATTGCTTCACGAGGATATCAAGAATATAATAGAATATTAAATTAAGACTTTAGGGTATACTGGCATGGACTATAAGTCAAACTTTCATTATCTGAATGAAACACCTGGGAAGATGTTTTTTTTACAAATACTGCTGCTTAAGTTCAGGCTTCTCAAAGGCAAAAGCAAAAAAAAATGAAGAAAATCTTATGAGACGGATCGAAAAGGTAGTTCAATAAACCAATAATTTAAATTATAAAGAGACTTAGATTGAAAACTGTATGAATCTAAAAGACGGTTCTTATTCAAAATTTCTCTCTCATACTAATTATATCTCCACTCGAGATGCATAGAAAGAAGCTTTTCCGATAAAGTGGGTATTATATTATAAGAAAAACTATCTTTCACATTGAATTACCATCAATTCCACCCTTTTTTGTTAACAAAGCTGGCACTCGGAAAATTAATCTCAAATCAGAGTTTGAATTATGGATTTAAACAGGAAGAATAGTATGAAGTTTCATTTTAAAATTTCCTTGGTTGTGAGCTCATCCTAAAAATTATGCCCTGCAAAATTAGGATTTACACGATGATCATGATCCCTCACAGTCTCACGCTGTCTCCCGATCTGTTCCAGACAATAACAAAATTTTTGACCTGAATAAAAAGCCTGGCTATCAGTATGTGTTAGTATAGTAAGTTAACATATTATGTGTATCGATCTTGAAAAAGACTTATTAACGGTCATAATTAAAACTTTTTCAGCATATACCACACACATCTTCCCTATTGCCTCATACAACTCTACCAACTGAATAATATTTTGAGAATTTCGTTGTGCATTACTGAAGGCAAAAAATTTTGACTTATGATCCTTGACAAGATCATAACTCGAGGACGGATAATAAATATTTACTAGTTTCTCTTCACAACGGAGGGCAACTTTGTTTCTTGTTTAAAGTGAATGGTGAAATTTTTTTAACTTTAGAACGGCTTTTTGCCAGCCGGTATCTCTACCGATTGATAGCCGTGTCTTTCACAGGGTTAAAATCTTTAAAAAAAATTATTACACTACAGAAACCAAAAGACATATTGGGCAGAAGTGACGTGAAGACTCTTTTTCACCTGGGACAAGAGTCGACTTATGTCTGTTATTAGGAAGAAACGACCTTGGGATTTCTTGTCTTTGGTAAGCCCATACAGGATCCAGATCTAATATTTAACATTGAAAATTGATGGCCCTCTCACGGAATTTTTGGTTTGTAGAAACTTCAAAAAAGGCTCATTCAATTGGAAATTCAAAGAGCTAGTGTCCTTTTTATTAGTCAAAAGTGATTGGAGGGCAAATAACCCTACTCTCGCGCCCATGTATACCACAAACCAATACAATAAAAATTTTGAGATAGCCATTTTATTCAACGCAGTTATCCAACGCATTTTATTCAATGCAGTTTTATGCAGCTGGTATTTAGTAATCAAAATGTTAATATGATTTGATCTATTAAAGTTATAAAAGTAAAAACATTTATATTTTTCAGTAAAGTGCAAATTATGTTCTGGCATTGGGAAGGCATAGGGGTTTTGAGCTAATACTTTTAAGTTAAAGACTGTGATACACAAGTAGAAGTTGTAGGAAAGATCATTCCGTTTTGAATTTATTTACTTGGTATTTTTCTTCTTCATCTTGGTTTTTTCCTTCTTCGCTGGTTTTATTTATGATGCACTTTTTCCATTTTTTGTAAATATCGTCTCTTTAGCTATAGATGGGGTAAAGGCCTACGTAATTTTCAAATGAAAAATTCCTATGCATGAAAAATTGATTGGCAATCAATGTCACACCTTATTCGAGGCTAAATCTAAGTCAACAGGTAACAATAATAACTTGTAAAATTGCAACTGGTAGTTTGATGGTGGATTGTAGTAGTTATAATATAATGTAGCTTGTATTAGACGAGTTATCTAGTAATAATACATCCTAGGTCACATGTAATAAATTGGAGAAATAATTATGCATTGAACATGATTTTGTTCCATTTATCAACAAATATAAATGTTAGTATTTTGAATGTTCTTACTGTCGTATTGAAGATGAAAAGTATGATTGAAAAGATGAAGTTTGAGATGTAGGCGTAAATGCTAATAGTCAGACTTCGTTTTTTATAAGAGTGAATTGATTCTGGAAAAGGGTGGAGAAGGGGTTGAAATCTCGAATTTTGCAAGCGTTGAGTTTTGTTTTAGTTTGATTTTGTTGACTTGGCTTTGGATCACATTCAGTTTCATTGAATAATCTTTGGAGGTATAGATAGTTCCAGTGCTAGAGTTCGGCCAGATCCAGTTAATACGCTACATATACTTGATGATAAGACCGAAAATATAATAGAAAAATAAATCCAATTTTTAATGATTTTTTGTAGGCCTATAGTAGTCAAAAGAGAACTATTTTGAAGAAAAACTAGGGGGAAAGAGTATTATACATATTATTACTGAAATCCAGACATCTCACATGCAAATACATGAAAATAAAGACAATTTTATGAGATGGGTCGACAAAATAACTTCAAAAGCCAAGAGTTTTAAGGTTAGAGAGAGCTGTCCGTCAATTTATATATTGATTGTTTAGAATTGGGTTCATGTGAGTTAAGTACAAATTTTATTTTAAGAGGAGATGGGAAAAGTGGTCATTAAACAAATTGTCATCCCGATTTAAGAGGTTGTCACGGTTTTCGGAGTTTCGGTTTTCATACAGATTCACGTTGTTTAAAATTTTTAAATCTAATATCAGCAAATAAATTATTACAGAGATATGCTTCGATGAAACGTCGCAGTGAACTAATGTTCGGTGGGTGTAAATATTTCCAAAAGTTTATTTTAAATGTATAGATGGTATCCCGTGCGCAAAGAAGAATTAGATTTTTCGAGAATAAAAGTCAACATTTAGGATTTAGGGTACCCTGGATTTTTGCTGATTAGTGCAGAGGCCCTTGCTGCTGACCACACCTCGTGGAGAAGGTTGAATACGTTCTCAACACCATCCCAGCATGATAAACAATTAAGTAAGAAATTGAGTTGGGGTAACAATTCTACAGTATGACACTGACGTTGAAAAGGATGATTCTAAAGATCAGAAATATAAAGATAAGATCGCCCGTAAGGGTCCGTCCCTTAGCAATCTTTATTATTGCATCCAACTCTTCTATGAGCCTGCCAAAGACAATATTGCTACCGTCATTTCATCCCAGTCACAGGTATATTTCGACTCTTGTCCCACGGAAAATTAATCTTTACGTCACTATTGCCCGATGTTTCTTTCGGCTGTCTTTAGAGATATAATTATAAATAACCATTTAAACCATTGTGAAAGACACGGTTATAAATCAGAGAAGACATTGGCTGTAGAAAAAGTGGTTTAAAGTTAAAATTTTCATAAGTGACTTTTACTGAGTGATAAAGGTGCCTGGACTGTGCAATGAAACTGGTAGATATTTTAAATCCCTCCTCGAGCACTAATTTTGTAAATTTCTGCCTGGGGTTTGCCTGGGGTTCTGCCCAATTAGATTATCAAATTGTTGTGCAATGGTTTGTGTCTTATAAGATAATTGGGAACGGTGTATTGTGATTTTTCTGCAGGCTTTAAATGACCACGAATAAAGTACTTTTAAGATTCATAAATATATTCTACCCTAATATACTAACATATTCTGATAGTAAAGCTCTTCGTTAAGGTTAAAAATGTTGGGTTTCTCTGGAAGGGATTGATAGCGTTATTTGATGGTGGGTCATGATTATCTAATATATCATAATTCTACGGGGCATTATTTCAGATTCACAGGGCTTGATCTTTTATTTAAAAATTAAACATCAACGTTTCTTCCTGTTTTTATTCATATCTCAAAATATAGTATTAAACTTATGCTCCTTGCGCCGGCCTTGTTAACAAAATAGGCTGAAGTTGAAGGTAATTCAAGAGTAAAGGATAGTCTTTCTTATAATATAAAACTATAGTAATCAATAAGGATTTTTGATATGGATATAACGTGGAGATATACTAAGAATTAGACAAACTTTTTAATAAGATCCATTTTTTATTCGTATAATTTTCTGCCTATATTTCTCAGAGAGCTTGTTCAAATTCAAAAGCTACATGATCATATTTACTTTCCTCTTTAAAAAAATGTTTTCTAGGCACCGAAATGTATCATCTATTGACATGTAAGGGTGCATATCCGTATGATTACTATTGCTCCTTTTTGAGATTGAGTGATGAAAATACCCCCTTCAGTGAATATTTTTACAATTCTCCTTATAATCTATCGATAATGCTTAATGAGAATAATTAAGTTATTAAAGTTTGATCAAAATACTATTATGAAAATGGAATCAGTTATTGTGAACTTTATTAATGAAGTGATGTGTTGACATAGTTGGATATCATACTTAAAATCAAAGGTGAAACTTATGAAGAATTTGGATTAGATTTGGGTTATTAGTTTTAAACACAACATTTAGTTATGGACTTAATCTTTAAAACTAGAAAAGAGGAAATCGACTTGGTCACGGCTATTTATTATTATCTGCTTATTGAACTATCTATTAAGGGTGGCAATGTTCCTCAAGGACATTCTTGAAGTCGATTCTGGTGGAAAACCTCGTGAACGGTTGGATTTAGTTTTCGTAGACATGAATTCATTACAACCAACTGCAATATACCATTATTCTCTACCATGTGGTTACTACAAATGAGTGAATGGCTCGTATGATCCTGGTTTCCCTTTCATAAAGGCATGTATAGGATGCCTTTGAGACAGAAACTTATTGCTGACTTATAACCTAAAAAGAATATTGCTGTGCATCAAGTTCTCGAAAAATGGATACTTTTCAACGACCTCAAAGTCACTAAATTCCACAAAGCATCGAATCAAATCAAACAAACTTGCAGGAATCTTCATTAATAAACGACTAGAAAATAAATTCAAAGTTGATAAAAAAATATTTAGACTGATATTAAATTCAGCTTTTGAAAAAGATATGCGTTTCGGTCCGCAATCGTAGCTGGTGTAATGTTTTGACTAATCCGGATGAATATATACGAATATTTGCGAATCCCATTTCTACAACCTTTACAGTTATAGGCTCTAAAATGACGTTTTGTATCGGAAAAAAAGAGCGTCATGATAAACAAGAATATAGTTGTGGGTTCTAAAAAGATCCAAAAATACTTATGTTGGAATTTTTCTATAATGTGACTAAGATACAATGGCCGGGATAGGGGAAGTAGAAGTGTATTATGGCGACAAGGTTTTGTTGCTTTTGAAATTTAAAACTGTTAAGATATTGGTAAATTCGGAAAACAGGACTACCATAAGTTTTCGTGTGGACTAGACAATCTGGGACCAAACAGTTCGTGGTAACGAACTGTAAGTAAGGAGCGACCCGGCTCAATGGTAACCGAAACTCTAGAAAACGGTATTTTGATACAAATAGATACATCAAAAGAATCAAATTTTAATGCTTATTTCAAATACATAAGTATCATCAAGTTTAATCCTACCCATCAAAAGTTACGTGCCTGAGAATATTTGGCTGATTTTCGAAAACAGAGGGAAAGACCCCCTAAATGTTATAGAACCTTAATGAAAATCACACCAGCATATGCTGCGTTTCAGAAAACCCTACTGTAGAGGTTTCAAGCTCATATCTACAAAAATGTGGAATGTTGTATTTTTTGCCAGAAGAAAGATCACGGGTGAGTGTTTGTTTAATTTTTTTTCCCAGGGGTGTTTGTATCGACCCATTGGTCCTAGAATATCGTGGGTTGGCTCATTGGAATGTAAATTAAACGTTCTACTGCCCTTTTTAAGAGACCAAAAAAATGGAGGGCAACTATGCCCCCTCCAGCGCTCATTTTTTTCCCAAAGCCACCTGATCAAAATTTTGAGATAGCCATTTTGTTCAGCATGTTCGAAAATATTATAAGTATGTCTTTTAGGATGACTTAATCCTCCGAGGTTCTCGGGGGAGGGCTGAAAGTTATGAACTTTACCCAATGTTAACATATAGTATTGGTTATTGGGAAGTATACAGACGTTTTCCGGGGAGATGTTTCCTGGTAGCTGGGGGGAGGGTTCGGGGGCTATGTGGGAGGATATTTCCATGAAGTAAGCTTTCATGGGGGAAGAGAAATTGCTATGAAGGGGACGCCGGATTTCACAGCATTATTTAAAAAAAGATCAGAAATTAAATATAAAAAACAAGTTTTTCAACTGCAACAGCCGCAACAACAAAACTTCAAACGAACAGAAAATATTACATATATGATTGGGTTCACCCCCTAGTCAATACCTCACTCTTTAAGCCAACGATTTTATAGTACTTTCATAACAGCTATTTATTCTAATTAATGGCCTTTGTGATTAAGCGGTCATTTTTAAAGAATTGGAACAAAATTCAAACTTTCGCTTAAAGAGCAAGGTACTGAAAAGGGGGCGAACCCCCTAATATACGTATTAGAAATATATGAATATAGAAGTTCGTTACTTAAGTTAATTCGTAAGTTACGTATATTTATTACTAATAAAAACGTACATACATAAAATTAAACAAGTTTCGAGAAAGCCATTTAACCAAATAAAATTAAATTAATATCAAAATTTTGTTTTAATTATTCATGTACGGTGAGCCAAGATCAAAACCTGCATTTGTTAAAAAACGTTCAAAAATTAAATAAATTTTTTTTTTTTTTAACTGAAAGTAAGGAGCGACATTAAAACATAAAACGAACAGAAATATTCAGTATATTAAAGGGGCTTTCCCCTCCTCAACGTCATGCTCTTTCCGGTAAAGTTTGAATTTCTCACAACTCTATTTTTTTAAACAATGAAAAACTTTGGCGTAAAGAGTGAGGCGTTGAGGAGGGGACAGTCCCTTTCATATAAGGAATAATTTCTGTTCGTTTTAAGTTTTAATGTCAGTTCTTCCTTTCAGTTGAAAAAAATCTTGTTTTTTAATTTAATATTGAACCTTACCCTGACCTAGTGACCCACGAAGCACCAAAAGAACTTTTATATTTAGAATCGGGGGGCTGGTAGCAATATGATGTGCAAAGTTGTGTTTGCTAGTCCTCATAGTGACGATGTTGAGAAATATTGCAAGGGGATGCCCACTAATTATGTAGATGAAAAGCTTAATAAGAGTGCCTTAAAGAATTGTGTTAGAAATAGTGATATCTCAAATGAAAGATTAATGATTATTCCCCTCTTTGAAATATAAAATTACTCAGTTAAAGTTTATTAAAGTTCCATATCAGCAGTATCTAGTAAGGTTTATATTTGTAAAAATATTGTAAATATATTCCCCTTGGGCACTATTCAGTATCTGACCGTGACATATATAAAATTTCTTGGAAGTCTCGGTCACAGTAAAATAGATAAAATCTTTGATAAGTTAATTTTAAAGTACTGTGATGTTATATTTTTACTACTGAAAATTGAACTATGTATTTATCTTATAAATGTAATTTTTTGGTCAGAATATATTTTTGGTTAGATTTATGTTTTAGGTTTGATTAGAATGTGAGATGCAGCTGCAATAGTAGTAATGCACCTATTGATGGAAACGGGACAAGGCCTGGACCATGAATATACAGTACAGTTTCAAGGGGACATGCCTTACCACGCTCAGTCACCTATTACTACAGACGGTACATGCCTTACCAGACAGGTTTCTGAGGCAACACCCATTTTTTGGAGCCAATCACAGAGAACGGAGGCTACTCCATATACGGTAACTTGATTAGTAATTGAATTCAAATATAAGGAGTGATTTTCATTGTAGTTCATATTAGTAAGAGAATTGAATTCAGAGAGAGAATAGTTTATTAGTAAAGAAAATGATTGGTACTTTTACACTATTGGAGCTTGATGGTGGAGCAGGTAGCAGCAATGATACAAGGGCGAGAGTACCAAATGTGGCAGTGGAAATAACACGAGGATGTAGACTAAAACTTGAATGGGAAAATATGTATGCTAGATATGTGATATCTTTGAGCAAATTTAAATTGGAGGAACAATTATACTTTGCAGCGAAACTGAACATGTTGCATATAAATAGACTTCAAGCTGTATTAGATACACTGGTGAAATAAATTGAGGAAAATAAATCGAATTAGTGATTCTTATTGTTGTGATTGTACTGAATAAAATTGTTTCTAAATCGAAGATTTTTTTTCTAGAGTAGGTTAGCTTATATTTTTTTTTAGTAGAAAAAAGAATCCCGGGTAGTCTGAAGTTGGTTGTGAGAGTGTTAGGGCTCTAAAAAATGGATAAGTTTGAGAAGGAGCGAATCACGGGGAATCTTGTGTTTATGGAAAAACGTTTGATTCTAGATGATGATTTTCTGGGATTATTCATTCAAAGGAAGATATTTTCTCGAGGAATGCTTATCAATATAATGAAAACTGATTCTCCGTGATTTGACTATTACATGAAGCTTTTACGTCATGGTCCAAAGGCCTTTACACAATTTTTTGACATATTAATCACGACAGGACAAAATGATATTGTGGATTCGCTTTTAAAACACGCACACTAGCTTAGAAATTTAAGACTTTTTTCATGAGAAAGATGATTATCAAGGATGATTTACTCCTCTCTATCCCATTTAATTTCTTGATCGTATCTCAGTTTAATTTTGGCGGTGAAAGTGTCAACACATGAAAAAAGTGTTCCATACGTGTCCACTATGCAAGTTTACACAGGGCAGCTGGTTATCATGTGAGAATTGTACAATGATTGATGAGTATCTTGAAAAGTGCAGATTTTGCAACCGTGTAAATTGCATAGAGGATATGTTGTACAAATTGAAGGTTGTTATTCCTGTCTTGATGGGGTGTGTGACTCTCATTCTAGAGGACACCTATGCGCTAATTGTCACTATGATTAATGTAATCTGGGGGAGAATACACATCCTGGTATGATTGAAAAGAATCCTAAGCGTGATTGTAGTTTATTGCTAAGAGATTGGTATCGTCGTGGCTTTAGATTGTTTTGGGAGGAGAAGTCGGGTCTAAGATTCGACCGTTGGAACAACAAAAGAATTTGGTTTATAAGTCATTGTTGTGAAGACAATGGCTATTATGATTATAAGCCTACTGAATTTTATTTGGCTGTTACGGAATGTGATTTACCACTTGAGGATACTTTTTTGACATTGCTTAAAATAAGCAAATTGAAACAAACGAATTCTACAAAATGAATGGGAATAGTATCATTGACTATAAAAAGAGATATGATAAGAGTGAAGTTAGACTGTACTGTAGAAAATGTGACCCTGACATTGCAACACATCAGGATCAGTATGCTGTGAATTCAGATAATCTACTGGCATTAGTCGTTCTCGACAAATACCTATACGTAGTAGAAAATGAAATCTAAAGAGTACAAAAGTTGTTTTTATCATATATATATACTTTATTTTTATTAATAAACAATTTCAAATACATTTTTAGACCATTTTCTTCGTAGGGCACTAAATCAATATTAAACACACTTGAAAGTATATTTTCCACTAGAAAGTCGTTCAATCGCAGAAAGTCAACGTAAATGTTGAGAAACTGCTTGTAGATATAGTCACGACATCTGAAAATGAAAAACAGTAGTGCATGAAAGTCACATGTCTTAGTCGTTAAGTCCTCTAAACTTCATTCATTTTGAATAATAGTTTTCCCACTGCTCTCAATGAAGTTACTGATGAGGGGAGTGTAGAATTTATATGAAAGACCAAGAGGATCTACAAATTCGATTTTCTTCGCTGTTTGAAAGATGCATAGCCAATGGCCTGTCTTCAAAGTCGATGGACTGCTATTAACAATGATTAGGGTGTTGTTAACACTTGGAATTTTTTCAATGAAGTCCAATGGTACGCAATAGGACTTGCACTGAGACCATATTAAATAATCCATATTAAATATAATTAATATATATTAAATATTAATCCATATTAACTACGCTGATTATTTGATTTGTGTTCATGGTGCTAGGTCTAGTAGAACACTACCGTCGGGTGTGATTTCCCAATAGGTTTCAAATTGACTCAATGATACTAGCGTGATACTCTCAGTCAAAGCATTTGCAAATATGCACTCTAAACGTACATTCCACGTTCTTACTATGCTCATATACTGGGTACCAGACAGGTTTGAAACAATTATACAAGGATTTTTTAAAAACTTTGAATTGGTTATTCCATTTTCAAATAGTTGGAAGTCATGATCTAGGGATTGCATGGTCAATTAATGCAGAGTTCTATAGGATGTTTTGTCAAAAGATAGAGTGTACAGTGGGATTCTATTCACCATGCACAAAAGACTAGATAGACCAAAAAAATTTAAATCATTGGGGGAGGCAGTCCAGAATACAACGGCACTGGCACTCTTCACAAATGCCAAAGCGAGTTTTGATGGGATTTTTCAATTGATAAATGATGAATCGGTATAACTGTGAGAGCCAGTGGCAATATGACGTTGATTGGTGATCGTGTGGGGGACAAGGAGTTTAATGATGTTGCTATTGGCTCTTAGCTTTTCCACAGCCAATGAAACAGACATTATAACTTGTTGTTTTCGAACATGAAGAATTGCCGAAGTGACAATGACATTTGCATCAGGTGCTGCAGCAAGTGTTTTTCTCAAAATGAAATTTGATGGAGGTAGTTGCAACTTTATGTCAATCTTGACCTTGGGGGGTCAACCATTGGGATATGTTGAATATCTCATGATTTAATTTTCCAACTAAATGATACTCCTGGGTCACTGCAGTAGATAACTCACCGTCAGTATCAAAACTTGCTCGATATTCATAGCCCAATGACTGTCGTCTCAACTCCTTATATACCTTTGGTGTCATCATCATAAATTGTGTGTCGCTTGCATAGTTGGACAAATTATTGCTAGTGCTCAGCAATGTTCCATTAATAAATACATTAATTTGTTTGAATAGGTTGTGTAGAATACAGTTTTCATAAGACAGACCATCGGCAGTAGTGGGAGTTGTATTGTCTGACTTTTTCTTCACCACAACATTTAAATTAATAAATGTTGATGATAAATCAATGAAATAGTCTTCATTGGAAAATATCTGAAAGTATATATTTTTCGAGTGGGGTTGTTGAGGCTAAAATTGTTCATAGTAGTCATACTTGATACTGACATCAACATTTTAAGCATTGAATAGATTCAATGAGGAGCTGATTGATGGATGCGATTCCTTGGTGGGGAGATAGGTCATCTTAAGAGAAGAAATCCTTCTTTGATCCAACGATCTTTTTCTTCTTCTCCTTCTCGGTCTTCTTCGTTTTATTCTTCAAAGTCATTGTTGATGTCCTTCGCTTCCCGCCTGGGTAGAGACTGTTGAGTGACTGATGCCCAGACATACATTTTTATCCCTTCCCACTTTTCTGGGATTTTAATTGCTCACCAGCGGCTCTTGCTAAAGATCTAATATTTTTTTAACACTCTCCTTGAAATTTCTACCCGACCCCCAGTCCTGTAGTGTCGAGGCAGCAAAATTTGATGAAGCAGGTACAAAATATTTTCTGGCAAGGGGTAGTGCAGAACGAAATAGCCTAGCAAACCAGCTACCAAGACACTAGCCAGACATTATAGTACACCCCTTGTAATAATCCAATCCATGACCTATTTGACGAGGACTCAGAGCAATAAAACAGCAGTCAATATCAGGACAGATGAATGGATTTTTTCTATTTTTCATTTTAGGCAGTGATGACGATGGGTCGAAAATGACATGTAATCACAGCTGAACCTTTTTTATTGCTACAGGATATCCCAATTCACTTCTTAGTGTTAACTGACAGAGATCCAGATACGAAGATTTTACAGTAACATACTGAAGATGCTTTATATTATAGTGATGAACAAGTTCATTGGCTGTTTTTCGTTCAAGAACACGTAGGAGGGGGACATTTGAATTACCACCGGGTGGATAATCAGCAAAAAAACCTGATCCATCCCCTTAACAGTGCCAGCGTTTTTACCACTGATCATATTCTGTTTAAAGCCAAGAACATCTCTCAGACTATCATTGAGATGAATCATCTCAGTGTCAACAGATGAGGTAATGTAAATCCTATCGTGCTCCATTGAATAATTAAAATGGAATTTACCATTCCTACGAAATGAGATTTTTCTATTGATTGTAAGACACAAATCCGTCCTAATACCATATTCTTTATATTTCAATGTGACGTTTGGATATTCGCTAGATTTACGTGCTTCAACCTATTCATACTCGACAAAGAGTGACCATTCGAATGGTATAACTTTTATATCATGCACACGATCCTTTCTCAGGAAATAATAGGTATTTTTGAAAATTGCAGTCGACAAGAGCCTCTTCATACGCACCGTCAAATTTAATGGCTCGGGAGAGTTTCGTCCAAAAATCACTTGTTTTATTCAAGTCATTGTAGAGAGGATCAGAGACGTTGGACATAAATGTTACATAAAAATCATTGGGCATTGTCAATATCTTCAACGTCGATCCAAGAATTAAAATCAGAGTTGTACTCTAGCCACTGAACAAGTACTGTTTCTCACCCCTGTGAGTACGTGTCTTTAATAACTTTTAAATTTGACAGATTTCACAATTATTTTTAACTTTTTGTAGTTCAAAGTCATAAATATTGTCGATAATCTCTTTATAGTGGTATCTCGTACACGATATGTTGCGGGTTTGTTGTCTAGGATTTTTGAAACTTTAATAAGGTCAGTGGACCACAAGTAATTACCCTTTTCAAAAAACATTAGTTGTTCTATTAATTCGAACAGTATCACCACCATTAAATTTTTTCTTCAAAATAATTTCATTGGAATACTGTTTAATAAAAGTACCAATTGTATCATGATAAGAATGATGAACTTCCGTTGGGGTTGAGTTGGACAATGATCGATGAGGTCGTTGATTATAAATCAACATGATTTCATCTAAATCATGAATAAAAGCCGGTTTATTTTTAAATGTACAATATCTTGAAATTAAAAGTCGAATAGGTCTTATAAATCGTTCGGCCAATACAGCCTTTATAGAACAATGACTATGATAGAGCAGTGTATTACATTTCATTTGTACAATTTCAACATGGAGATTAACAAATTCACTATCGCGATCGGTTTGAATTTTGTTATACGAATCTTGTTCGAGAAAACTTTCTATAGCCTGAGCAACTTCAATACCTCTCTTTAATCGTAATGGAATGGCATATGCATAGCGACTAAAAACACTGATTGCAAGTAGAATGTACTTGTACAGTGTATTGTGACGTCTTTGAATCTCATCTTGAGTTAAGAGATCTGCTTGTATTATATGCAATGGGGAAAAGGCTTTAGTTTTTTGAAATTAATTAACACGAAGCCTATGATTTCCATGCAGAATGTAACTTGATTTAATATTTAGATAGTCTTGTCCACTTTTAGTGTGAACACCATTGACTTTGGAAAGAGTGGTAGGGGAACTTAAACTTCCCACTTCACCAATATTTTCATAAACATGTTTCAGAACTTCAACTATTTTGAACGTTAACACTTAGTGTAGCGTCCACTACCCTTTTATATACTAGTGGATGGTGGCTGTTGTGACATTGACTTGATACGTGGTCGCTTTTGTTTATATATCAGTGGCTTGCTCCTCATCCTCCTCCTCATTGTCAAATCAATGTTTCCACTAGGTATGCAAATGTATTCCAAAATTGATTGAAAATTTTCTTCTTCTTCTTCTTGTTCATGTTTTAATGTTGACGACGATGAGGGAGCATGTTTATTTAATTTTTTTAGAATTTGCCTATTGCTAATAAGGCTTTTGGGGAAGTTTAATGTATTTGGAAAGTTGTATAGATGAGTATCAAATGATACACGTCCTTTACGAATTGTAACCATATCATAGATTAAATCAAGTAGATTATACATCTTGCCTTTAATTTTAATCCCTTTCCCATTGCTATCAACTAGAATATGATCTTGACCACTTTCCATGAAATATGTTGTGAGTCGTTTACATTGTTCACGATATGAGTGCGGCATTAGGTTGCCAATGCTTGGCACTATAGAATTCAATTCCTTGTTCTTTAAATAGGTTCCAGCAGCGATAGCAAAAGAATTCTGAGGGGATGGTTCTTTTTTGTGATCAATGCCACTGGCTCTCGTAAGATAGGGCTTATATTTGTCCACTCGGCAAAGTGCATATTGAAGTAAAAGCAGTTTTTTATCATCCTCAATATTCTCGTTGTCAATGAATTGTCTCAGATTGTCCTCAAAGTGCTGCACAGGTGAAAGAGCGAGTTCTATCGGGATCAATCTATAGGGTATAGTCATCTAGATAAAACTGTTTACAAGTTCTGCAATTATTGGCAGTAAAAGTGTAAAAAAGCTATAACCCGCTTGAAGAAGACGTTTTCTTTTAAAACTCTTACCTTTCTTTTTACAGGCCAATACACGCACAATGGAACGATTTTGCTTTGCCTGATGCCAAACTACTTCTGGCAGTTGAACATTGCCCTCGGTTAAATTTAAACAAAGTTCGGATGTTAGATTAATGAAATAATTTTCAATACCATGTTTGAGTATGGCTTTCCTAAGTGGGGGTTTTGAAGTGCTACGAACGAAAAATAAATATATACTTTTATTTAGTTTCTGCAGTGTTATGAAAGCAACTAAAAACTTTTTATACTGATTATGGGGAGATATACAGTAATTTCTTTGTCAAAAATATATGTGGTTACACGTATAACCTCCGGTACATTTTGATTAGAATCCAATAGGATGCAGCCGTAGAGTTTACTCGTTGCTTGATTATACGCTGATAGTAGAAATTTGGGGGCGACGGGGTACAATTGTTTATTGAGAGTTATTAGTGAGCTAGAATCACGATAAACTCTGTAGATGATATAGTAGGTGCAGTTCAATGCGAGTGTTCGCATATATTTGCTCTGATGAAAGAGATTTTGTAGAACTAGAGTAACGGAAATCTGTTGATGATAAGAGCGAACGGTAATTAATTTCAGCATTTCCTGGGACCAGTGTTCAATGGATTCAGCTAAATTGTCAATCATCAGCCAAGAGTTTGGTTCAATAATGTTGAAAATATCAAGTCCCTGTATGAATTGAATCTGCACTGATGTTACAATTGCTTTTATTTTATCATATGACTCCTGCCAAATACTGTAACAATAGTAGATTTTTTTCGACTTTTCCATAAGCATTTTATCACAATTTTTAATTATTTTAGTTAAGTGTGATTTTTTGCCTGACATTGATGGACTACACAGAAACATTCTAAATGGTGTTTCAAATTGATACATATTGCTGTTCCCTTCAACAGTTTACCTACAACTAACTGTAGACTATAGATGTATAATGACTAAATAATTTCCCTACTACTACTACTTCTTTCAAAAATAAGGAGAAGAAAATCAATAAAGAATCATATTTTCTTTTATTATTAACATAAAAGCAACACTTTACAAATAATACATTACAGAAAAAAGCACATTACATAAGAAAAATACACTTAATATTTTTTTTTTAATTTATTCATTTATAGGAAAAAAATAAACATTTATTTTAAATAAGCGATAGAAAAAAAGCACTTAATAAAGACACTTTTCTTATTTATAATAAAAAATACAACATTTAATGAACAATACACTTAAAATAATATCACATTTTTTAATTTGAAATGCGATCCCCCCAATCCCCGGGGGCGTCCGCTCTGGTGGCTGGGAAGCACCGCCGGTAGCCCGCTGTGGTGGGCTGGGCCGGGGTCAGAGGGGAAATTAAATAACTATGTATAGTGAAAATATGAAGAAGAAATAACTGCTCTGCCTTGCACACACCAACACACATATTGAAAATTGTTTGATAAAAATAAAACACAATTTAAACACCCACCACCACCCACCTTGTACTATGAATGAATTTAAGTTACTTTTTTTCAGACCGTGTTGTTGTCTATACTCTACAAATTCAACTTGGTCTGAGATTAAATAGTAACCGTGTGGTAGTACCTACACAACATCCTCAAGTACATAGACTTTGTCTGATATGGTCAACATTGCGTTTTTCTCAACTCTAGCTGAATATTTTTTAAATTGTAAAGAGCAAATCGCCATGACTTTCACTCTTGGGACTAAACTACGTTCCAAAAAGTTTCTATACACACTCATATTGAAATTATTTTTTACAAAGTGTGTAGGTACCCCCTTGAAAACTTTTTTGATATCCTTTTTTTGCGTTTCCACACAGTATATCTTCGACCCAGGAAACACACCACTGGATATTAGATAGATTTCCCGTGTCACATTTTAACATTGACAATTGATTTGGGGCCTGGCGTTTCACTAGCTCTGGATAGAGGGATTCATTCCAGTTGGTTAGTCCATTCGTCAGCTAAGGTACTCGCCATTTTCCAAATCATTTAACAAATTTTCAGTTTTAATTTTTAACAGGAGTGAATCAGTGTCCCCGTAATGCACTTGAACTTGTCCCTTAATCGGCCATTGTACCTTGTATACAATATAATAAAATGACAACATGAGTTACTTTGATATTTCCGTTATTGCACTCCCGCCTGCAATATTTTTATTTAAAATAATGTTTCTTTTCTTACTATGTTGGAGCACCAAATCAGAGTGTATGACAGTGAATGATGTGAAGTTTGGATCCGCTATGATTCGAGTACAATCTTTGGGATTGTTTACAATGTCATAACGACTTCTGTTTCGTACGCTTTCGCACATTTTACCGAAGGCTGAGTTCAAAATGAGTTTATAGATTTCTGTCTCAACCTTCGTTTCGCTTGTGAACGTTTACTGACAAAGGTGTCAATAAACGTCTTCATATGAATCTTCTTCAATAACGTCATCAGTAACGTCTTTTGATCAAAGTGGAGGGCTCTCTGAATCTTTGTTACTTTGAAATCATTGGACACCATCAATTTCAATAGCACGCGATGTAACAACGATATTCTGTTTCGGGTTGAGGTCGGCAATAAGTTTTTGCTTTGAAGGCACCCAGTGCATACTCCCATCCTCTACTATAGATAGATTTTAGGGGCTCAGAGAGTCCCTACCAACTGGCCTATTTATGCACGGGAAAACAAAGTCTTTTACCGAGTCATGGATTTCCATGGGTATTTCACCGTCAATTAAAAAAACCATCCCTGTGCCCCATGCTCCTCAACGGTAGCAATGTTGGGGAAATTCGAAGCACATGGATTTTTAAGCCATTTGTAATTACCACACGGCAAACAGTAGTGAGACATTGCCGATGTATAAAGGGAATTCATGTGAAAAAAAACTGCATCTGACTTTTCATCGGCGTGCTGTCCGGTCGGATCAGTTTTCATGATACTGTCCCCGTGAAAAACATACCCACTCCTCATTTATCTCTCCACAAAGAGATGCTGATCCAAATCGGCGACCAGACCCATTTTTTCTTGCTGATTTTAAGTATCAAGTCCAACACCAGATGAGGAGTTGAAAAATTATACACTAAATCCACCCCAAATTCTCCATAGATTTTATCCGTATTTTTTCACACAATATCCAGAAGAGTCAATACATCACTTGCCAAGTATAGTTTACAGTAATGCCACCCATTTTTACACCCACCCTTCGCCCGAACCCTCTTAGCAAATTTATAGTCGCTAATGGTGCACTGACTCTCAGTAAGAGAATTGTAAAATTCTTCAATGGGTGGTAATGACACTTCATCTAGCTTCGGGGTAGAGGTGTAGTAATCATATGCCTATATGCCCTTATACTTTAATAAATCAAACATTTTATCATCGGGGAAGCACTTTTTAAGGAGGGGGAAGCTATCAAAATTTTCGCTTTTCTGTACCTGAATCAATTGACTTAAGAGATTGGGGAAGAAGCTGAAAGAGTCTAAAAAATGGATTTTATTCAGGCACGTGTTATCCTTTTCAACTGATTTCCACACGAATTCTAGCAGTAGCAGTTTCTCCAATGATTTGGGTTTGATATTATATGAAAAAGATACATCTATCCATGCGTTATCTACAACTCTTCCCTTGGCAATAAGGGCCAACACCGGTAAAATAAACTTTAAGTCGTAATTGGAATTGTGTATAAAAACCGGTACGAAATATTCATGTTTAACGTTTAAATTGTGCGATTGATGTGCAACCCCTCTAAAGCTACTCCCTCCTGAAATAATTTCCTGCCACAAATGATCATGGTTGATCATCTTCCCCTTTCCCCCATTCCCAACACGATCATTGATTTCTCCCTTGCAAACCCAACATATTTTACGATTTTTAATGGCCAATCTGTCATCTGGTGATAGGAGCATAGGATAGTTTGTGTAACGAATGCGAAAAATTACACCGTTTGCTGGTTTAATTAGACTGATCAATGCCAAGCGCATGCAGTCTTTACCCCCCAACGACTCAACTACATCCAACACTTGCATGGTATTACTGGAATTTCGTCGCGTGTGAGTGTAATAGACCCCTTTGGCTTCATGTATTTTAATACTCTTTGGATTTGACGAATTGTACACTGTCTGTGAGTCTCGCTTCGCAGTCTAAAACGATCTTATTGCTCTGTAGGAGCGTGTTCTAGAAATTCTTAAAACATAAGATCGCTCTATCTCCGGTTACCTTTTCCACAGCCTGGTATCCATGACTTTGACAGTGTTTCATCTGATGCTTTAACTTTAAATCAGTCCAAAATCAGGACAAGAAATCTTGGACAGTAGTGACGTGCACTCTGTTTTTACCCTCACTTAAAACCCTACTAATATCTGTAATTGGATTAAAATGTCCGATTGAATCAGGCTCTGTGAGTGGCGTGTATAGAAGTCAAACCCAATGCTCCACTGACTCAATGAACGGATCCCTCACTGGAAATAATACACCTTTTTTATCAGAACACTGATCCTCCTTAAATTCTGTTTCGTACTGCAACACCGTAACACCAATCTTTAAATTTGCTTTAGCCCGCTCAAAAATATCTATTCCTTTTAATATTACGGAAAATTGACCATTCAAACAATTTAAATCTACTTTAGGAAACTTTGAACCCTCCATCCCATTAACTGCTAATTTGTCCAATTTTTTCTTAGAGGCATCCTTTTGCAGAGGTCCATAGGCGGCAATTAAAAATGTATACTTAAAATACTGTAGCCTCGTATCGAAACAGATTCGTTGGATCCCCCTACAACCCTCTAAATCTGAATTATATTTAATTGAATTGCCCTTTCCCTAGCCCTACCTCTTAAAAAAAATCTTACCCAATCTAAAAAAATCCCCAATCTAAAATTATCCCCCATCTAATTACCCCAATCTTAATCCCCAATCCCCAAAATTAATCCTCAATCTAATTACCCAATCTAAAAAAACTCCTCATATTTTGATAAATTTGGGCGAATTAATAGCATCTCTGTATGCAAGTATTTTGAAAAGAGCTCGCTCGCATTTTCATTAAAATTTTTTTAGTCTTTTTGATGCTTTAAATTGTCCCTTCCTTCCCACACCCCCATCTGTTCTTCAAGAAGGGCTCGAATCGTGTTAACATATTTACTAGTTGGTATGCACACACAAACATACAACGTGAAGTTTGGCTAATTTCAATAAAATAAATGGAATTACAATAAAAAAATATTTGTCAAAGAGCTACCAATACCTTAGTAAGAAGGGATAACCTATTTCCTGTGAAGCATTTCAGTTCAACTCACGTATTTACAAGGTACTAAACAAGTACCAAAAGTCATGATTTTTATGATATTAATTTTATTTTAAATAATTGAGTAGAAAAAAGTCCGATTCATATGTAATAGTTGGTAGGCACATACACACACACACAACGTGAAGTTTGGCTAATAGCAATAAAACAAATGGAAGTACGATTAAAAATATCAGCCAAGGAGTTGCACATATCTCAGTAAGAAGCGATAACTTATTTCTTGTGAAGCATTTCAATATGGTTCTACTCACGTGTTTACCTGGTACTAAATAAGTACCAAAAGTCATGTAACAAAGTTAAGGCACTATCATTTCAAGGTTTTTTTCCCACCACCTACCTTTTTTCCCATCCCCCTCTTTTTTCTCCAATATCCCTACTTTTTTTCTTTCCCCCTCTTCTTCTTCTCTAATAATAGCCAATGAGTTTCACAACACGCATATACACACCTTCATGTCTCATAGTTTTTTAACATTCGCTGATAATAATGACAATTTTTAAGTCGGAGTAATCCTGTAGCGTATCTAGAATGTAATGCGAACTAAGAGATGTGAAGATAATTGTTTCCTTTTAGTTAAAAGAGAATATGCTTTTGCGTAATTGTGAGCACGTTATAAAGTTGAAAACTATCTGATAAGTGGAATTACCTTAGAAATTACAGATAGGTCACTATAAGTTATCTGTCTATCTGAAGGGTGCACAAAGCAGATTACCCTTTCCTTCCTCATGTTCAAGGATCTGATTAGGTTCATGTCAGTGCTATCAGTCCCGGAATCCAACTTCGCTCACTATTGCTCGGGGGTTAGATCATCAACGTCCTAGAAACAAAAAATATTTTCAGTTTTCTCAATAGGTAACTTGTAACCATAAAGGCTTAAATAAAAATCATCTTAAAACAAATAGAAAAAAAAAGAACGCCACTTGTACATGGAGCTTAAAGTATCTATATTTTAAATATGAAGCATAATGAAATAATAAAGCTTTTGATTATTTAGTACGTTTTGTTTGTTATTTATTAAGAATATTAATGAGAGAAGCGCTGTTCACCTACTCTACAATAGCATAACCTAACATGGGAAAAAAGAAAAAAATGTATGTCACTTTCCAGTTACGAACGCATGAGATATTTTTGCGAGCTAGCTAAGAACGATTTTAATCAGAATTGCATATACCATCTGGCACAAAGCAATTAAATCATGCTTGGTAATAAAATAAAGTACGATAAAAAAAATAAAGGCTAGAAGCGCTAACCTATTTCTCGTGAAGCATTTCAATACAGTTCTACTCACGTGTTTACCAGGTACTAAATAAGTACCTAAAGTCATGTAACAAAGTTAAGGCACTATTCTGATTAAGGTTGTTTCTTTCCCACCCCCCTCGCTTTTTCCCCATCCCCCTCTCTTTTCTTCAACATCCCTACTCTTTTTTTCCTATCCCCCTCTTCTTCTTCTATAATAATAGCCCAGGAGTTGCAACACACGCACATACACACCTTCGTGTCTCATAGTTTTTAAGCAATCACTGACAATAATGGCAATTTTTAACTCGGTTTAATCCTGTAGTGAATTTAGAATGTAATGCGGAAGAGAGATGTAAAGATAAATGCCTCCTGTTAGTTAAAAGAGAATATGCTTTTGCGAAATTGTGAGTGCATTATAAACTTGAAAACTATTTGATAAATGGACTACCTATATTCAATATAACAAGGCATAAAATAATAAATTAGTAGAACTTGGATTTTATGAACGTTGCTCTGAGACATGAGGCTCGTTATAAAATTGACCAGTGGTCCTAGAATATCATAAACCATTCTAACCTAAATTCAACGGTAATTCACTGATCTTAATCTATAAGAAATAGGGTTTATTCTCCATGTGCAACATCCACTATTTTATAAAGTCAAGAACTATGCCAATTTATCACCCCCTCAAAACTCAATTTTCCTCCTAGCATTATATCGGCTAGATACATGCACACTTCATCCATGCAAAGTAGCCAAATAGAGCTTAATCAATTGTATATTTCGCTTTCTTATGATATTAATTTCACTGAAAATAATTGAGCAGAAAAAAGCCCGATACATATTTACTAGTTGGTATGCACACATACACAACGTGAAGTTTGGCTAATGCCAATAAATTAAAGAAAGATAAAAAATATATGTCATGGAGATGCCAATACCTCAGTAAGAAGCGATAACCTATTTGTTCACCTCCAATAATCTAGTAGTTCTTCAATAAGTAGTTCCTTGAGTAATTACACGCACGCTAATCTAGTTTCTACTATTATTTTCAACTATGCTAAATAAACACCATCTATGGTTAATCTAGGCTTAAAAATTAAATAATGGGCAACTTGCATAAAAAAGGAATTTGTAAAATTGTGTTATAAACCTAAATAACAATATGGGGTTATTTGATAAGTGGACTTACATTATGAATTACAGGTAGGTTGTTAGAAACATCTTGTTCGTCTGGACGGTATGCGTAGCGGATTAAAGTTGGTCTTATCGAGTTCAAGGATTGTATTAGCTGCCTCTCAGTGTTGTCGGGGGTGACTTCCAGCTTCCTTCGCTTTTTCTCGGGGGTATGATCGTCAAAAAACTAGAATAAAATGAATTTCAGTTTTCTCACTAGGTAACTTGTAACCTTAAAGGCCTAAATTTCAATCTACTTAAACACATAGAGAAAAGAGCAAGAGTCCTAGATGGAGGCTAAACAAAATATGTTTTTAATAAAATGCATGAAAAAAATATCACAATTTGATTATTTACTTCATCTATTATTTATTCAGAATTTTAATGGGGGCGCTGTTCACCCACTCTACAACAGCATAGTTCAACATATGATAAACCAAAAATTACACAGTTTTTGATTATTTAGTCCGTTTTTGTTATTTATTCAGAATATTAATGGGAGGGGTGCTGTTCACCCACTCTACAATAGCATAGCTCAACATATGATAAAAGAAAAATAACACAATTTTTGATTATTTAGTCCGTTGTTGTGCTTTATTCAGAATATTAATCGGAGGGGTGCTGTTCACCCACTCTACAGCAGCATAACCCAACATGGGATAAAAGAAAAAAATTAAAAAAGAAAAAAATTTTCCAGTTACGAACGCATGAGATATTTTGCGAGCTAGCTAAGAAGCCTTTTAGCCAAAACACCCATTATACCTGGAGAGCTGCTATAAAACTCACAATAAATATGCAGTCCCCTTGTCAATCATAAAGCCAGATGACAAATAGTTAAAAGCCAGCAATAACGAAAAACGTTTCGAATAAAAAGAATAATAAATTGCTACTCACTCTAATCCTTTTTCAAATCTCCATTGGAAAATGAATAAATTCAACTATAAAAGGCTTATTTCAAGTTTTTTTATTCAACTAATGCAGAAAGACCAATTGTATCTTTATTTATAGTGAAAAAACATGATTATAAGCCCTCCAGTTGAAAACCAGTATTTTTACAAAAAGACCATCTTTGAATATACGATCTGAGGAAGTCAAGTTTTTGCTATTTAACCTAGAAAAATACATATTCTAGTGAAAGATGAATGAACCTGGTAAGGTGTTTACCGTTCAAACTGCACTGTATATTCATATGTAATTATACATCTCTGTTTGGGCCAGAAAATGTGTGTTGGCTCAGAAACCTGTCTGGTATGGCATGTTCCCTTGAAACTGCACTGTATATTCATGATCCAGGCCTTGTCCCGTTTCCATCAATAGTTGCATTACTACTTGCAATGACAAATTTTCTTTAGAGAAAAATATTTTCAAGAAACAATTTGTCCAAAAAACTAAGCTAAAGAAAAATCTTTTATTTACAAACAGGAAAGTATCAATTCCGAAAATCAGATTTGAAAATGCATTTTTTAGGTGGGGTTGGGGTAGCTTTGGAGAGAAAGCGGAAAATACAAGAAAATAATGGTATTCAGAATTGAAAATAAATAAAAAAATTTCAGAGGGCTAACATCTGAAACATCATGAAGGCTCTAGTTGAGCACTCACTAGGTTTAAATATTGTTCTTTACTCCCCCTGGAGGCCCAATAATAAAATAATCCGTTGATTTAGTTCAAAAATCATTTCCCCTCCTCTCCCGACAGTTTCTTCTCGCTAACTTCAATCTTAACTTTAACATTGATTGTTGACTTTTCATAATATTTCTAATCCCTTATGACCTGGGGTAATCAAAATCTTTAAATTTTTTTATTATGTTAAATAATAAATATATGGGTTAAGTAAAATTTCATTGAATTTATTTTACAATGACCTTGGAAGGGTGCAAGGTACAGATAGACCAACATTTTCCAAGTGAACTCTCTACTAAAGTTTTCAGAAGAAATATCAAAAATACTAAATTTGTATCTGAATATTGTCGACCCATTACTAAAACAAACTTATTACGTCACTAGTAAGTATGGAAATCTCTTGAAATTTGTTATGTCGTACCTTCCCTACCGTATCTTTACCCCCTCCCCTCCTCCTTTACTAAGGCAACATTGGAGCGGAGAGTTATTCACTTGCCAGTCTTTTGTTATTGATTCTAAATTCTTTTTTGATAGTGACCAGTACTGATAAAAAAACTTCTTTCTTCTACCTCAGATAGGTCCTCAAGGAATCTTTCTTTGCACTTGTCACTCCTATGGATGTTCAGAGAATTTCACGCCAGTACATATTTTTGACAGTCATCAACCGTTATGATCCATCTAATCTCGGCAGTGAATTCCATAAACTATCCTGTTTCATGGCCAGCCACTGGCTTGGACGGTCAGCTGCTGAACAGCGAATAAAATAAGTTGCAATTGCCTCTATTTTTGCCTACTATTCTCAGGGGTACCGTGATAAAAGTTGTCACCGCTATTCCGTAACTTAGGGTGAAACCGTTATAGGTCTTGAAATGATGCAAAAACGGACCAAATCCGAACACGGTATAAGAACGAGCAAGCAAGTAAATAATTGAGCCAAGTCTTGATTCGGTGTAGCAACAAGCTAGATCCACGCTACAGAATAAATAGAAGTAAATAAACAGAATAAATAAACAAGCCAAGTCCTGACTAAATCTAACAGCCAAAGTCCATGCTATGGCTTCAGTCGGTGTAAAAGTCCTGACTCAAGCGGCGAAAATGAGCTAAGTCATGATTCGTAAGTGCAAACGGCACTTTAGTTACTTCTGGGTTTGAGTGGGAGACAACCACCTTCTCGATTGTAGTACCTTCCATTACATTTTAGTTTACGTTATTGTTCAGTTTTATTTGTTCGTTTAATGCTTGATTTATTCATACTTATTAATTTTTGTTTCTCTTCTAGCTTGACCTATTATGTGACTTAATTTTTTTTATTCTTTACATTTCTTTGAAAATGGTTTTGAAAAAAAATGTAACTATAGGATGCAAAAGAATACACAGAAATTCTCGATAAATCTTTCATCCAGAGACCATAGTAATCTTCTATAGAACATCTTCATCTTAAATAGGAATAAAGGAATCTTCTTGTTACAAAAAGATTACCGTCTATAATCAGTGTCAATACTTTTCAGTTCTTCAGAAATTCTTTCAGTTCATCTCAAATTCTTGGTCTTTCATTAGTTGTCAATATCATTCTATTAAGGCATATGGATCGAAAAGAAAACAAATTATCTAGAGCACACCAACAAACACTTGGTCTTAGTGTTTGTTGACGTACTGTAAATTTATAAGGGAATTATAAGATAATTTATAAGAAGATATTAGAATATGCTCAGGTCAGGTCAATGATTTTTTCTTGCAGATTAAACAAAAAATTCTTTTAACTGAAAGTGAGGAGTGACATTAAAACTTAAAACGAACAGAAATTATTCCGTATATGAAAGGGACTGTCCCCTCCTCAACGCCTCGCTTTTTATGTGTTGTGGAGTGTTATTCTTATGGTATTTGGGGGTTGTAGTCGTAGAAGCCATTATTCTCCCTTTATAGGGGAGATAAACTCTGGCCGTAAGGTAAGTAAACTTTGGTAGCGTGCCTTAGGCTATGACCGAACTAATGAGGCGTACCGACTGGGTATGTTCGAGAAGCTAAAAGTAGATCGTAGAGAGGTTGTCTAAAATACAATACTTTTATTCATTTACCATATAATATAATCGGATATATTCTGTCTACTGGGACTGGCTGTCCTAATTAGACCACAAGTCTCAAAAACAAAAAAAATATATAGATAGATATTTAGACACTTACAATGATAAGACAAAGTTCCAAGGTTTTTCTAAAAACAACGGACCAGAGGTCAGTCCGGCATAAAGTTAGTATATGATTTTCACTTCCGATAAAATGTATCTTTTATACATTTTTATCAACCACACCTTCCCACGTAATCGCTAGGAAGTGGTAATTTCTCAATTTACCGTTAAACAGAACTTAGCAGGATATGTTCCTTATCTTAATAAAAAGTGGTATTTCAAAACTTCATATTTGCGTCTTATATATTTTTACTAAATTAATAATAAACTAAATTAGAAATCTTTACCACAATAATCCCCATTTAAAGAAGAATTGTCCCAATTCTCTATATTTTACTTTTAAAAAAACTTAATTTTGTTTACAGCTATTATGCTGCCATCTTTGGGTCATTATGTGCAAATACCGTAAATGGGTTTCCTTAGGGTCATGTTTCTGGTCCAATACAGGCCATGTTCTTTTTTGTTGAAGGATTTCAATTTGAAATTCATCCTTGTTTCTCTTTTTCTCTGTCTCTAGGACTGAAAAATACTCTTTTTACCCTTCTTATATGCATCTTCTGTTTTAACTTGACCCCAAGCGGCTTAAACATTATATTAGTGGTTTTGCTTGAATTAAATTTATATTAGAAAAGTTTTATGAATTATTTGAGTTTAAATTTAATTCCCCTTAATAATTTAATTTATCTGTGCGATGTGGTTGATATACCATTTATTTTTCGTTTTAGAAATGCCTTGGTAAATTACCCATAACACTTTGATTTTTACATTTTCACATATTTTTCCAGCACAAAGCATTTTCACATATTTCAATAACATAAGCCATTGGGCTATGTGGCACATTTTCTATGCCTAAATTAAGTTCTGATTTTTATCTCACTTTCTGACGAACTTGTAGTAAAGTCTGTATTTCTGCTATAGTTTCCAAATATCAGTTGATCAAGTATGGTTTGGTTTCCGATGGTATGTATGATAGTATCAGGGTATAATTGAACCGGTTTTGAAATTTCCTACTTTCTAACAATCCATCAAAGAAATGAATGAGAACTGGATCCAAAAGGATATTACGAAAAATTTGATTTCCAAAAAAAAAATAGTTGAGGCTGTCTCTAAAATAAATTTAAACATGAGTATAAATAAAAAGTACTTATTTTTCAATACATAGCATAATGAAACGCTCAATTTTAGTGTATATCACAGTATTCGTAAGTTAATTACTTTTAATTACTTTCTCCACTTTTTTTTTTTTAATCACTCCAAAAATAATATCCCGATTAAATTGAAGCATTATGTTCCTTGTTGGATTATTCTTTCAAACTTAACAGATTATTTTACAATAAAAAAAATTATTAATACTTTGACTCGAGGTCATACATTTACATATAACCTTACATCACTAGTTAAAATTCAAAGTAAATTAAAACAGCGTATATATAAATAAGCATTGTATAATAACTTACATAAGTATTTAAGTCGCAAAACCAGATATGTTATTATACTATTGGTTAAAACTTAAAGCATTTCTTAAAAACAAAACACGGTATAGACTAGTATTTATAACAGTAGATATTTTCTCAATTACATTTGTTACAACTATATAACTTATCTCATATACGACTACATACATTTTGTTTTAAAACTTTGGTTCTATTTTGAACCCACTTGTGTGATTAATTTTCATTATCTTATAAGCCTGTTTGTCTATTCAGACTTTTAAGCTTTTCAATTCTTTTCGAATTTCTAGGTACTTTAGACAGTTTTATAACGTTTTTGTCTGTAATATCTCTTTTTTTCAGCTTTAATGTCTTTTTGGCTTAAGGCTTTTATTTACAGCTTATATCTGATAAGCTAAAAATTTTAGCTACTCGTCTTTTTACCTGTTTTGGCACTACCAATTGACTTGTGCCCGTACCCTGAGGTTTGCTTACCAGGACTGCCTTCTGGTAGCTCCTTATAACTTTTTCAGGTCCTCTTGTCAGGGGCTATAGCTAAAAAGACTATTATGAACCTGCACACAAAATAATTATTTATTTAATAATTTGTGGCTACAATTTTATCTTGGGCTATTCTTTTTCCAGAAAAAGTGGCCCTTCTGCAGAAAATACCTGGCCTTCATGGCACACAGTAATTCTGTTTTTGACATACAAGTGACAATGACTATTTTCACTTTAACTTCCCCAGTTTTAGTGGTCTTGTCTTGGGTTTCAACTTCAAATTAAGTCCTTATGGATATTATGTGAATTTTTTTTTTCATGTCATGCTAGTCATTTTTCTGAAAACGACTTCCACATAACAGAGCCAAACTTCTTTTCTTGACTTTTTTGAGTATTTCTCCAATATTCCTGTTAATCTAGGCCCACGTTTACTAATGTAACGGTGCTACGTAGTATTAATGTTACTTATTTGTACTTATTTAGTACAGTTTTCATACTAGTTCGTTCGGCAAGTTCAATAAGTGCGTCTAACAGAGTTTAACTGACTTCATTGAGTTTATTTTTCCTTTTAGTTTCGTCTTTCTATATTTTCAACTTAAACCCTTCTATTTTTTTTTATTCAATATTTCAATGGAGCCTAAGGGTTTTTTTCAAGTCTTTTTCCGCTTTTCCAGTAAAATATGTCTTTTTTTAAACCTATATTTATATATTCCATGTTCTTTTTCAATAACCTTAACAAGTTTTATGTTGATTTCCCTTTGTAATCAAATTCTTTATCTCCATATTTCTAAGAGGTGGGGGTTTGTCTAATTTTTGCAACTTGTATTTTTGTTAAATTATTTAAATTTTTTTTTTTTTCGAAAGTTTTTGGTGTTAGAAAAGTACTGTAGTTTTTCAGCTAATTTTTTTTGAACACTTTTAATTAAGTTTTGCCCTGAAATTTCTAGTTCTAATTTATTCATAAAAATGTACGTTTTTACGATATCCTTGACTCCCACAAAATTGTGTGGTTTTCATCGCAGACACATATTCCATGTATGTGGTATTTTTACCAAAAATTAGTGCCTATGTCGTGCCAAAAGTTGCTTATAGATAGGGGTTATCTATTGTGGTTTCCCTATAATCCTCAGTTTAATTTGCGCCTTAGTTTCATACAGTCATTGAGTGTAATTTGTCCCTTTTGTGATATTTTGACTATTACTCTGTTCTACAAGTGTATGGGTTTAGTGCCCGTATGAAATACGGTGTTGCTATTTATTTTAGCAAGCAGTACTTCACACGAAAACTCAGCCCAAACCTCCTCCAAAGTTTGATTTTTATTTCTGATCTATATTTGGTTAGCTTGGTGGATCCCCCCAATGACAAGACGTTTAGCAGTTTCGTCTTCAAATGCCAATTGTCCTGTCATTGGTGTTTTTCACCTGCAATGTCGTCGCCCTGTTATTCCTGTTAATGGTTTGTTGTGACTTTATTTAATATGTGAAATTAATTATACCCGAGAAAAAACTTTGCTTTACGCTGTGCTATACTTTTTAAATTGTGACCCATTTTATCTACGGCTTCTTGTTTATACATACATTCCTTATTGGTAAGTGTTTAATTTATTATATTTTTTTACTATTTATAACAAGATTACAGCTAGCTTATACATGTAGTGCACTTAATGTAAACTCTTGCTTTTTTTCTTATTAATATTATTTTTCAAAATTATTAAAAAAACAGATTTTTTTTTTAAATTTTACCCCCCCGAAATTTTTTTTTTTTCAATATACATATCAAAAGAATTGCCTTTTAATTCTGATTCTAAATATGTATAATTTAATTATGTTCACTATACCCATTTAAAAGTTACGTGGTCTTACTTATTTCCTTTTTTTTGAAGCGAAGCCTAATTTGTTTTGACAATTCTTCACATTATACCACTCACGAAGTCTTATCTCGTATCGGAAACAAAATTTTTGCAGGAACCTATGATGTCACTTCAGATCGGAGCTAATAATTTGGCGTTGGAATGTGACGTCCATAATTTTTACTGGCGATATATATTTGAAAGAAAACTTGATGTTATCTATGTATTGATTAAAAAAGAAAATAGAGATATTTCTTTAGTGGTTTTTATACTCGTTTGATTTTTATTTAATATTTTTTTTGTTATTATTGTTTTACTCAAATATTAATCTGCTGGGGGCTATGCTTGTTCTGCCTTTCTCCGTTTCCTTCTCCGAGTTTTGGACTCCAAATTTTTGCTTTTCTTCTTTATAATATTTGCAAGTTTTTCCGTGGTTTCTATAGTGTGGCTTACAAGGCTCTGAGTCCGAGTGCTGATTTGTTGCCTCGTCAAATATCTTTAATCTTTGTTTCTCTTGATGTTTGGCCTTTTTCATAAGTGTTTTAGCGACTTGTGCTGCTGACAAAGGAACTTCTTGCTCCCCCTTTGGTTTCTTTACTATTCTCCATAATTTTTCTCTCAAAGAAGGTTTTCTTGACGATGGCCCAGATTTAGCTATATCTGTTTCTGTAGAAGAATTTTCGGTGTCGCATTCTGTTAGCTCGCGTCTGGTAGATGGCGTTTCTTCCAAAAGCCATTTTTGCGTTAAGACTGTAGGTGAGTCTAGTGTATGAAAATCAGATAATTCTTTGGTTTCCTCCAATCTTTCTTCCTTTTTGGATGTAACCTCTTATTTATTACTTCTTAAGCCAGTCGGTTTTGCTTGAGGCTCTTTTCTGTCGCTTTCGTCGCTAGTATACGATGAATATTTAACTTTTCCTTTTTTCTCTTGTTTGTTGTGGAAAGTTTGCAGCCAAGACTGGGCTAAATATTCTCTCCACTTCTCCCAACTGTTGTGGTCGTTAAAAAGGTCATAAAATTCATATGGTCTTCCGATATATACTCGTGAGATCGTGTCTTCTATTTCTTCTTCTGAAAGTATAGGCTCTGTTTTCCACGGTTTTGAAAAATATCCTTTTTCATTCTTTTAAGGTGCACTATTTCTTCCTTTTCCCTACGCTGATGCTCTATAACATATGTTAAGTTATTGGGTAGAATTTTTATATTCCTTTAGGGTCCATCCCATTTCGGTTTTAACTTTTTTGTTCATCCAAGATTTGTTTTGTAAACATAAACCAAATCTCCTAAGCAGTAACTCGTTTTATTTTTGCTTGTTCTGTCATATATTTCCTTTTGTTCCGTTTTCGCATCTTCCAGATTGTCTTTAACTTGTTCCATAGCTTTTTTCATTCGCATCACCATCTCTTTGGTCTAGGTTGTAATATATTCTGTAATTTTGTATTTCATTTAAATAAATTGTGGGATCTCTTATATGTTGCAAAAAAATGGCGTTTCTTTTAAGGTACGTAAAAAAGCAGTATTTATTGCAAAGATTACAAATGGTAAATGTTCATCCCAATTTTAATTTTCCTCTCTTGCATGTATTCCCAGCATGTATGCTAATTCCTTATGCTTACGTTCAACCTTCCCACTAGTTGCTGCCATATAAGACGAGCTAAGCCATCGTCTAACCGCAATATATTCTATAAGTCCGTCTAATTCCTTTTGTATAACATGGCCCATTATTGCTAAGTAAAACTCTAGGGAGAGTCCCGTATTCTAAAACTAAGTGATTTACCAAAACTTTCGTAATGGTTTTTGTTTTTTCATCTTTAATTGGAAAAGCGTATAAATATGAATTAAAAAGGTCTACTATGGTTAGTACACACCTGTTTCCTTTCCTGGAAACTGGTAAACTTGCCCCGGATCCCCAAACGTCTATTGACATTATTTGTCCTACCCCTGAAGGGGTGGGGTATTGACCTAATTCAGCCCTAGGTGTCTTTGGTGGCGACTTTTGTTTGGCGCACTCTTGGCAGATTTGTATAAAAGCTTTTACTTTTGAGTACATTTTTGGAAAATAAAAATTTCCCTTCAGTCTCCCCATAGTTTTTGCTTCTCCCATGTGACAGCCAATTGTTGCATGTGTCATCTGTAAAAATTCTCCTTCCAGAGATTTTGGAATCACTGGAATAATTTTTAAGTCATTTTTTCTATATTCTTGCGATGGTCTATGGTATCTTACTAGAAGATTTTCACTTTCGTCCAGATCAAAATTGTCTATGTCCTTTAAACAATGTTTAAAGTGCTCAGGCAGTTCCGTTCCTTTTGATAGAAATGATTTCATTGCTAAACAAAAAGCATCTTTGTTTTGGTGATTCGGAATATTTCCATTAGACAGTATTTCTACCCCTTCCATTTCGTTTTGGATGGTTGCTATCACATTTTTATCCTTAATTGGATTTCGTGACAAATAGTCTGGTAAAACATTTGTACGGCCCTTTATATATATTGGAGTATATGAATATGCTTGCAGACGTAGTATCCATCGTGTCAGCCGGGCTGAAGTATTTTGCATCGTATGTAGCCAAACTAATGATTTTTGGTCTACTCGAAAATAATTTTTTTTTCAATTAAAAATCGTCGAAAATATTATGTAAATAGTGCCAATGATAAACTCTCCCTTCCAACTGTCGAGTATTTTTCTTCTACCTCTGTCAGTCACCTACTGTCGTATGGAATTATTACATCTACTCCTTCAGAATTTATGTTCAATAACATAGCTCCTATACCGTGCCCCGAAGCATCTGTTGGCAAACAGAAGTTTTGTGACAAATCTGTTAGTTTTAGTATTGGTGCCAGTAATAAGTGCCTTTTTCGTTCAGTTAGCGCTTGTTTTGCGTTCTCTGGACATTCGAATTTACCTGATTTCTTCAAAAGGTTCGTCAAAGATTGTGCTATTGTGGCATAATTTTTAATATATCGTCTGAAATAGCTTAATAACCCACAAACTGATATGCAGCTTTTTTGATACTTAGGAGGCTGTAAATTCTCTATGACTGTAAATTTGTGTGGATTTGGTGAAATAGTAGCTTGGTTTATCAGGTGCCCAAGAAATACTAATTTTTGTAGTACTATTTTTAACTTTTCTGGTTTTAATTTTAAGCCTGCTTTTTCAAACCTTTCCAGTATTTTTTTAAGTCCGACCAAGTGGTCTTCCAGGTTTTCATTAAATAGACTTACATCATCTAAATAAGCTAAAGTATCATTTTTTCTTCCTGGTTCGTTATTTTTTAACACCAAATTCATTAGTCTACTGAAACAATTTGGACTAAATGATAAGCCAAAAGGCATTCGTTGAAATATGAACGTTCTGCAATCGTCTAAGATTACTGTAGCCTTATGCTTAGTTTCTGCATCTAAAGCGATTTGCCAATATCCTGCTATTAAATCAAAACTAGTGTAATATTTTGAACCCCCTAAGGAATCTAAAATCGTATCAATTCTTGGTAACTTCATTCCGTCTTTAATCGTGACGGCGTTTAGTGCTCTAAAGTTTGTACATAATCTCAAGGTGTTATCTTTTCTTCTGACTATGACTAATGGAAAGCATCAATCACTAATGCTTTCTTCAATTATACTCTGATCTTCCATTTCTTTTATTTGTCTACCTAGCCATGGCTTTAAATGATAAGGTGTTTTATACGGCGACTTTTTGATTGGAGGGTCTTCTGTTGATTTCTTGTGGGTGATTAAGTGAGTTAATCCGTAATCTGCTTTAGGTCTTACAAAAGTCCATTTAAAATCCCAAAGAAAAATTTCCAGCCTAGTTTTTATGTTTTCCGGTAAATGTTTTAAATCAAATTGTTACAAAAAATCCGTTTTCGCCATTCCATACTCTTCTTGTGGTTGCGGTTTTAATGAGGATAAATGTTTGTGGCTAGAAGTGAAGTTTACGCTTAATTCTGGACTGTTTAGAGATTTTATTTCTGAATTTGAAATCTTTTCTACTGATCCAAGTTCTACCTGGTTCAGTTTTATTTTATCATTACTTAGATTTGATAGTTTTAAGTATGTTATACCATTTTCAATTTTTATAACTTGATTTTCCACGAAAATCATTGAGTATTCTTTTATGGTGTACCCCCCTATCACGGCATCAATTGTTTTAACCTTTCCTTCTTTTTCATTTAATGTAGCTATAACTTGAGCTGTCGTTCCCCCATCTATTGTGATTTTTTGCTTATTTTTATGTTATAATTCGAATCTTCACTTTCTTTATTTGTTGTTACGCAAATTTGCCTATTAGTTTCATTTGCCTGGTTTATTGTGATTGTATTGGATATGGGTTCCCATACAATCCCATATTTTCTGATGGCATCTACTCCTAGAATACAAGGAAATGGTAGCTGCTTGCATATTATTACTGTTACTGTTATTTCTTTATCCCCTGCACTAAATTTTAGTGGACATTTCCCAAAAATTGTCAGCTTGTGCCCTGTCACTGATGTTAGGGTATTTTGGCATCTGCTTACTCGATTTTTGACACTAGGAGGAAACCTATTAAAAGCTTCCTCCCGAATTAATGATTTAGATGCGCCTGTATCTAGTAAACATGGTAAAATTTGAAAACACTCAATTTTAAAACAACGCAGAATCGGTAGATTATTATTATTTACATTTGTATCACAACATTCTAAACTACATAGGGGTCTTTGTAAGGAAACAGCTCTGTCGACCCTTACAGGCTGGTTTCTCCGTTTATATACCCACTGTTTGGCAAAAAAAAATCTGGGATTATCCCAGTTTTCTTCAGCGCTGCTACTTTGACCCTGGGTATTATTAACCGTTTGCCTTCTAGGCCTAAATTCAGGAATATTATTAGGTGTTTGCCAAGTATTATTTGTTCCCTGTCTTCCTAAATTTCTGTCCCCCTGTGTTCTGAACTGGTTTTTTGTTTTGTACGTCTGGCCTTCTTTGGGTATTTTATGCCAGCAATCTGCCGCATATTGATTTGGTTTGCCATAATTATAGCAATTGAATCTTTTCCTATATTGCTTGGTAATTTGCCCTTCCTCGTGGGGTCTATATCTATTTTTATATATTCTTGACTTGCCACTATTTGCTCTATAATTTTTCTCGGGAGGAGGAGGTGGGTGTCCACAATACTTGGTATTCCAAGTCATTAAGGATCTAATACCATGGGATTGGTCTTCAAACGGGGAGGGGTTAGTCTATGGTGGGAAGGATTGGCCTTCCTCGTGCCTTTTTGGTTCACGATTCGGCTCCTCACAGTTCATCCTCTTCTGTCCCCTTTCATATTTTTTACTTTCTTGGGCTCCTGTGTTATTTATTGACATCTGATCAAAACTTTTCATAGCCTCGTCAATTTTTACCTCTGTTTCGACTAGTATTATAGCCTGCTCTAAATTTTCAGGTTTCCGCGATAATATTAGTCTTAATAACTTTTTTGGTAATCCTTGGGTAAAAGTATGTAGTCGTACTTCCTGTACTGTCTCGTTATTTCCGCCTTTTTCTAATTGTAAACACACGGATCTACAAATTTTGTCTTCATATTCCCTGATACTAGTTGAGGTATCGAATGTGACTACCTCTGTTCTTAGCCTCTTGGAGATGCTTGTCTCTATGAATCTTGTTTTAAAAGATTCAATTAGAGTAGTGATGTCCTTGGGCTCTTTTTCCTTAATTGCCTCAAAGTTTTTAAGGGCGCTTCCCTTTAATCTGGCTGCAACGCATTGCTCTTTGACCTTATCCTCAAACGACTCAGTTAATTCGTCGAAAATTTTTTATTTTTCGATAAACTCATCTACATCTGAATTTCCCGCGTATTCTGGTATAATTTTTGCAATTTCAAGTACTGTTGATAGGGAAGTCATTTTTTCCTCTGGTAAAGCCATTTTTATTTCAATCTACTATTTTTATCTAGCCTTCTCGACCCAGTTTTTCTAGCGACCACCAGTTGTTCTGACGTGTTATTCTATGTTATTTGGGGGTTGTAGTTGTAGATGCCTTTATTCTCCCTTTATTGAGGAGATAAACTCTGGCCCTAAGGTAAGTAAACTTTGGTAGCGTGCCTTAGGCTATGACTGAACTAATGAGACGTTCCAACTAGGTATACTCGAGAATCTAAGAGTATATTGTGGAGAGGCTGAATAAACTACAAAGCTTTTATTCCATTACCCGATAATAAAGTTGGATCTATTTCATCTACTGGAGCTGGCTTTCCTAAGTAGGCAAGTCTCGAAAGGAATAATACTATATAATTAAGATACTTAGACACTTACAATGATAAGACAAAGTTCCAAGGTATTTCTAAAAACAACGGA